>NW_024882427.1:0-267500 GCF_019059575.1 Amphibalanus amphitrite | reverse complement strand
GTCAGCTGGAAGTATCCCAGCAGCATCAACCAGAAGCCTATTTGCCAGCAGAAACGGTCTCTTGACTGACATGTTTACTTTACACAGTCAGCTAAATGCTAAGAGCCCGTGGTGAAAGTTAGTTCTTTACAAGCTGGCATGTCTGCATCGACAGCAACATATATCAAAACGCACCTATTATTATATTTTGCTGGTTACTGAGAAACACGTGGCTCACCCTGGCTTTCCTAACTAAAGGTAACGGTTAGATCACAGCTGCACTAGGTCACGGCCCATCCCCGGGTCATCCCCCCACCCCTCCCCGGCGGGCCGGCAGGGCGGCATTCGTCCGCCGGTCACGTCCCGGCCAAATGCCCGCCAGAGGCGAGGACTAATGCCGCTGGCGAATCTCCGAAGGCGATCTGTCCGGTTCCGGGTGGCCGTGGGAAGCGGGTTCAGACACATCTATATCCACGCGGCGCATCAGACCGGCCCAATTGGCAGAGGCCCGGCGTTTCAGTCCGCTCCCGCCCACCCGGTCAAACAGTTCAACCTCCCCTCTGGCCGTCTTCAGTCCTCGTTATGTCCTAAGCTGGGGTCGATAAAACAAAACACCTGACGATAGCCGCACAGCCGACGGGCTCGGCATTGGAGCTATATATATTTTTAGGGAAGAGTTAAGAACAGAAAAAGGCCTAGCTCCTCACAAACAGTCTCTTGATTTTCATGAGCAATATGAAAAAATAAACAGCGCTACAGTCCGATTATTTAAGCCTGTTGTGATCACTTTATCCATCAAAGGCTGTCGCTGGCTTATTCTTTTCGGTGCCCGTCTGTTCATTGAGCTAGCAACTACTCGTAGATGAATGACGCATTGCCACCCAATCCAGCAACAGCGAGTCGGGGGCCCCAGCACACTTCACTGTAAAACACAATGTCCTAGGCCGGGCGCCGTGTTGAAAACTTCCAGCTCGGGTCAATCTATCGTATGTACGGCTCTCGCGAGATTAAGCGGTAGGTTTTGCACTTTTACATTTCCAGTTATAGCTCAGAAACTAATCGATCTACGATGAAGCCATTTTACACGATCATGGCCGGCTTGTTACCCAACAAGTCGATCGCATCTTCAACACTTTAAAAGCTTAAGACGACGAAGATATAGCCTGAAGTACACTAAATTTTCTAGGTGCAAAACCTACCGCTAAAACCCGCGAGACCTGTACTTTACCCAACCAGTCAGCTATTCTCACCTCCCCTGGACCGCTTCTCTCAGTCTCATATCGCCTTCAACATCTTTTCACTTATTCCAATTCACGTAGTCGAATTACAATCATCCCGTTATCCCTAGCTCCGTAGTTGTGCCCTCACTCGGTTTACCTTACCGTTTAGTAAATTACTCCGCATAGCTCATCCAGCTCCACTCCCACTCCTCTCTTCACTTTGCAGCCCGACCCATCACGTATCCCGTTCTTCATGCCTCGCTGTCCCCACTCCCCTCCACCCTCCCTTCCCTTACCTCATTCTACTGCAGACGACCTCCAGCACGGGCCCGGTCTCCCTGCCAATGAGCTCCCCCAGCTCCTCTCCACCACTCCACTCTACCCTTCTCCCTTTCCTTACCTCATCCTACTGCAGACGACCTCCAGCACGGGCCCGGTCTCTCCTCCAATCAGCTGCAGCTCGTCGGCGATGAACAGCTGGACGGCCTGCACGTTCCGGCGCTGCTTCCACCGGCGGGACATCACATCCCAGCGCTCCGGCGTGGACACCACGATGGCGCCCTTGGCCAGCATCTGACGGGGAGGCACACAGGGGAGTTAGTTGGAGATGTGACCAATCAGACGGTTTGTAGAGACAAAGGACCGTGGTAGTAGGAGAGGAGGTAGGTAGACGGTAGAGAGGTGGGAACCAAGAGTTAGGAAGTGGGACGCAGCCGAGGGTAGTGCAAATAAGGAGACGCGGTGGACTGAAGGCCACTGCGTCTGGGAGGTGTTGCAGAGTAACAGCAGGGGAGATACAGCTAACTCGCAAGAGGTAGAGACTAGAGAAGTAACACGATGATAGTGATTTGAATGAGGTACCCGAGAGCCGACATGAGTGCAGCTGAAACGTGTGTAATGGCGGCATTCTGCATTGGCATGAACATCCGCATAGCGACTAGCGCGAACAACTGGCGCGGACACCAGCTGAGAAAGGTATGTAGCTGAGGCGCGATATTGCCGTTACCTACCAGGAAATAAACATTAACATTATTATATTATACTCCAGTGCATTTTTCTGCGAATATGCGTCTATGAGTTCCTCTTGTAAGCAGCATAATGTCAAGTTATAATCAGAAATGTCAACAAAAAATAAGCATCAATAACCACTGACTCAGGTCTTTTTTACCCGGAGTTTCATGCATTTACACTAGATAAGTACAGATACATACGATACACACGCAGGGGTGTAACTTTTGCTTTTGAGATGAGGGTGCACTTGGTGATGGGGGCGACCTTCAGTGAGGATAGGGGCGCTTCCAAGGAGCATACATGGTGCATATCTCTCAACAGGCGCGCACACAGGATTTTTGAACGGGGGGGGGGGGGCACGACCTGCAAACTGGGGCCCTCCATGCCGAAGGACCACAGACCCCAGCCAAAAAAGTTCCCCAACGTGATGATATTTCGGTTGACTTGAAACTTAGTTTCTGTCGATACATGATAAAACAATTACTTCAGTTCCCGTTCAATTTTCAAAGCATTAAATGTTCCATTCTTGTTTACGCAGCATGTTTCATTCAAATACGATCCAGTGAGTCGTTATCACCATTTTAATGTCTCTCAATTTCGGTAAAATGCTTTGTTGGTATATTTCGAAATTCAGACTTAAGAGTGATCACCATTTTGTGTTCCTCCAATTTAGTTTGAACACAGTCTGATGCTGCAAATGGGATTGCAGTTCATTTATATTAACCCAAGGCCCTCTAACCGGCGCACCGATAAACGGGTGTCAAGGCTTCTACTTATAGGTACAAGAGCTTTTCAAATAAAATGAATATTTTTTCATGGGCATGTGCAATTTTAATTGTAAGAGCACTAAACACCCCAATGTTAGAGTCCAGTGGTACAAAATTGGGTATTACGAAATGACATTAAATTCGTTTGCACGAATATCAAATATCAATCAATCAAATTTATAACGAAATTGCATTTAGCTTTATCATTCCGAAATTTTATAGAATCGGGGTGCCCTTTTTACGCTCGGCGACTGGTGAGTGGTGACACCCACTTTTGCTGGAATCACCTTTTTTATTGGGCGCCTTTCTTCTGCTGGGGTCGCCTCTCTCTTGCTGAGGTCACCCCTCTTCTGCTCGGCGGGACTTACTTCTGATGGGCGCTCCTCCTCTGCTGGGGTCTCACACTTTTCTGCTGGAGACTGACACTTCCCTTCCCGGGTATGCCCTATTTTTGCTAGAGGCGTCCCTGTTCTGCCGGGCGAGCCCAACTTCTGCTTAAGTCGCTCGACCTTTTCTACTGAGGGCGCCCTTCTTACTCGGCGAGCCCAACTGCCGCTTGAGGTGTCCCATTTTCATTGTATGCGCCCCCTTCTGCGGGCGGCGCCCCTCTTTTGCGGGGCTGCCCCTCTTCTGCTGGAGGCGCCCTCGCCCATCTTCTGGTGGCGGCGCCCCTCTTCTGGTGAAACCGCCCCTCTTCTGCGGGTGCGTACTCTTCTGCTGAAGGTGCTCGGCAATGTCTGTTGGGGGCATTGCTCTTTGGCTGGGGAGCCCCTGTTCTGCTGGGGATGCCCCACTTCCGCTGGGGCCGCTGGGGACGCCCCGCTTCTGCTGGGGGCGCCCCCGGCCCCACTGCTGCTGGACGAACCCAACTTTTGCTCCAGGTGCCCCTTTTGTATTGGGGCGCCTCTATTCTTTAGGCATCCCTCTCCTAGTGGGCCGCCCTATGCTGGGGGTACTCTTCTGCTGGGGGCGCCCCACTACTACTGGACGAGCCCAACTTTTGCTTGAGGTGCCCCATTTATATTGGAGTGCCTCTCTTCTTCTGGGAGCATCCCTCTTCTGGTGGGGCGCCCCCTTTCTGCTGGGTAGCTACTAGCTATCCCTGTGTTGAGGGCGCTCCTTTTCTGCTGGAGGCATCTCTCTTCTGGTTGGGCGCCCCCTTTCTGCTGGGGTACCCTTCTTCTGGTAGGGCGCCCTTCTGCTGGTGAGGCGCCCCTTTCTGCTGGGGTCGCCCGTGTTCTACTGAGGGCGCTCTTCTACTGGGCGAATCCAAGTTCTGCTTGAGGGGCCTCATTCCTACTGGGGGCGCCTCTCCTCCGCTGGGGCGCCAGTCTTATGCTGGACGATCCCAACCTACGTTGGAGGTGCCCCACTTCTGCCTCGGGCGCTCCACGTTTGCTGAGAAAGTCCCGTTCTTGCCGGGGTGCCCCTTTCACCCATTTTTGGGGAACGATACTACTGGATGCTTCCCAAGCCCGCAGGCAGCACGACGCCGGTCACGAGACGGAATGTAGCCGGGATATCACCCTCACCATCTGCTGCTCAAGAGCTTATCGGTGTCGGGCAGCGTGTGGGGCGCCGCTTATCCTATGGGGGTGCACTTTGGCGTGATGGGGGTGCACTTTCAGGGGATGGGGGTGCACCTGCACCCCCATACATATAGAAAGTTACACCGCTGTACACACGATATAGGTCTGAATAGGTCTGAATTGGCATAGCTGATTATTTTTCGTGTAAAAGAAATATATGATATGATAAGCTGCATTTACAGCTGTAAGAGCCAATATTTGGCAAAAATGCACCAGTAGCCATCGAATGCGAGACCGCCCAGGGCGTTGAGTGGCTCTTGGCGCATGGCACTCCACCACCTGTCGCGTACCCTGCCCCTTCCAGCGCCCCGCCGCTCAGAACCGGGTGACTCATCTGCTCTCGTATGCAGCTCAGTACAACGCTAAGTCCAGACACAGCTGAAAACCCCAGTCACGGCGAGGTGGAAATTAAATCGGCCCGACTCGGAAGGTTCCGAGATGTACCGCCGGCGAACCCGTGTCGCCACAGGTGGCCGGGGCCAGTTCAGCCGAGATCAAACCGGGTCGGGCGGGGCTGCTGAGGTCAGACTGGGTCAGGCAGGGCTTCTGAGGTCAGACTGGGTCAGGTCTGAGGTCAGACTAACTAGGTCAGGCAGGGCTACTGAGGTAACCCCAGGTCAGGTAAAGGCGACACTGGCTCAGCTGAGTCCGATCATTTTGGGTCAAGTTAAGCCACTGAGATCAGACTAGGGTAGGTAAGATCGCTGAGGTCACCCTAATTCAGGCAGGAATGCTGAGGTAACCGTAGTTCAGGCAAGGCTGCTGAGGTCACACTAGGACAAGCATGTCGCTCAGGGACCGATTCGCGTTGGCGCACTAAGGCCCTAGTGAAACTTGATTTCAAGCGTCACTATGCGATTTCGGTTCGCGCTGAGCCACTAGCCGATTGGTGTAAAAAACCGCTTAGTGTCACTACATTCAAGTGTCACTTGGCCGCCTAGTCCTACTAGCTTCCTAGTGCGCCATCTCGAATCGGCCCCAGACCATTCCAGTCGTGGGGAGAAGACAGAATTCTGAGTGCATACTTTTCCCTTTTCTCTCGCTCTGCCCTCCCCTTCTCCCTCTCCCTCCTCACCTTGAGGTCGGTGCCCGTCTCGCCGGTCAGCAGCTCCACCCTCTTGCCCAGCCGCCTGCCGAACTTCTCCTTCCAGTGGTTGTATACCGCCTCGGCCAGGTCGTCCTTGGGTGTGACATACACACAGCGAGGCTCCGACTGGGTCGTCAGCAGGCGCAGGATGGCCAGCTCCGCGATCACGGTCTTACCTGGGGACGCGAAGTGGATAGGTCAGTAGGGGCTTACAGGGTTTCTGGTGAGCACGGGAGTAGGGAGTGGGGACGGTGGGGATTATAGGATCGCGATAACTGGGTTAAAAAGGGCAAATTGCCAACTCAAAGAGGGTCGCAGGGGCCGGGGGTAGGCGCGGGATGGGACAGGGTCAGTGGAGAGAGGCAGGGTAAACACAAACTAGCAGATAGGAAGAGTCGAGGAGAAGTCACAACTCACAAGAATCTCAAACAGAGGGCATGAGCTGCAAACAAGTACACACAGCTACACACCAACTTCAGAGAATGGGCGTGGAAAAGTCATTTGCAGACTGTATTTGGGAGGCGTCGCTAGTGCGCGGAACTGAACTAACATCTTTATACGGCTGCCTTTAACAATGTTCGGAAGAAGCCCACAAAACACGGCCAAAGCTTTCGCGCCACAACAACAGGCAAGTCAAAATACGGTGCCGTTATTTTCCACCGACACCTTGTCGGCCAGTAATTCCCGGCAGACCGGGCCGGCGGCGCCGGCTAATAGTGTTTGCGGCACGCCGTCAGGGCGCGCTCTGCGCGACGGCCTGACCATTAGTCGTTCAGCTGCAACAAAACGTTTAAATAATTTGCTTCTGTCTGGTTCAGTAATTCTTGGCAGGCTAAGAATTATGTCGTTTTATGTAACGAAAGTTTTCATCAGATGAATCAAAGGAATGAAATAAACACGAAAACGTAAAAAGCAGCGAATCTTTCGGGGATTTCCCGGCTACATATATTCCCTCAAATGGATTTGTGCATAGGCAAATAAAACTTAGAATAGCTTCAATTAGCTTCAAGCTCCAAGGAAAAGCGGATGGATAGAGCAAATAGCCAAAAATTGAGCAATAAGCATTACAAACATTTGACACAACGACACCATATCTCATCCGCCAGTCCCCTTCAATCAGGACCGTGCTAACTTTCGCTCAACTATCACTTTTGTCCCTAAAAAAAAAAACAATCAGCCATCCGCGACTGGTTTAGTTAATACCTAGTGTACGGAAATAAGTCGTAAATCCAAGCTTAAATTTAATGATGGGCGGGAATAAAGCATCCACAAAGCTGGACACGGGAAAATAAACGGAATCAAAAAGATAAAGATAATAGAAGAAAGAGACGGGACAACAAATTACGATAAGGAAAATATAGACGATTACACGTGGAAACAACTTTTCAAAAATACCAACAATATGTATGGTACACGGCGACCCGTTGGCAGGGAAATACACTCGGAGACACGACTTCGGCCGTGTTCCAGAAGAAAACATTCAATAAAGCAATGCATCATCCGCTCCATGCACCAGGCGTATCGACAGTCACAAAGACACACGTGCACGTGGCAACAGCGCCAGCAATATTGCGCATTTACGATCATCCCTGCACACTTCCCAGTCTGCCAATATCGGCGCCAGAATCACTGTAGGTCGCCGCCTGTCGCTCGTACTGTTGTACGACAGGGGACCTGATTACAATCGCTGAGCCAGTGCTGCCCTTTATTACAGCTGTACACGCTCGGTACATTCAATCTCTGCACAGCTGAGCCGCCGCCTGGCAGCCATGGATCGTTCGATATCATAAATCAGTCTCAACCATCACCACCCCAGGGCTCACAGATGGTAATACCTGTCCGTGGGCATACACCGGGACGCTAAAGTGCACCGCCAGTGCCGCCGGGTCTCCCCTGTCACACGGATCCGCGAGTTTGGCGGCCGGCGGCGAGCCCACGGGAGGTGACAGAAGATAACTCGCCAGATGGAGAGGGTGGCGAGGCGTGGGGAACACCCTGTCTGGCTCGCCTGCAGATAGGCCATGTGACCGACTACTTCTGGTGATTGGCTGCGTGTTAGGCTGCTCGGTGCAGGTGGTTGGCCATGTGACTTGTTTCAAAGACGACGGTAATGTCAGGTTATTATTTATGTACGAGAGACAGGTCACGTGGCAGGGTACTATGAGCAGGTGGCAAGCCATGTGACGGGCTACTGCATATGACTGGCAACTAATAACACGGCAAGGTGATCAGGAACAGTCGGCACAATGTGATGCGTATCCTGACAGGTATCTGACAATAATAATACGACGGATGGACGAGGACGGAAGCGCCTATGCCCCAAGGGGCGCTTTATCAACCGTCTGAGGCTTTAGTTAATCTCTGCCAACACTGGGTCGTGCAGAACCGGTGGAGCGGTCAGCAGCGGATCGCCGTGTGCTGACTCACCGGCAACAGTGTAGACTGTGGGTGTCACAGTGACACACTGCCTCTGAACGCATCGGAGCCAGTGTGGGTGACATCCTGCTCTAACACCATCCTTGGACTCACACTACTCCACTGGAATCGCACTACTCCGTGAACTCACACTATCCCCTGAGCTCACACTACCCCTGGACTTCACTACCCCGTGAACTCACACTTCCTCCCTTCCCACCTCCCGAACTCACATTATCCCGTGGACTCACCGAAGTCGATAGGGCATGGGGACTCACACGCCCCGTGAACTCCCGCTAACCTGTGGACTCACCGAAGCCGTGGGGGGGGGGAGGGGTCGGGTGCCACACTTTCCCGCCCCGCCCCAGACTCACACTAACCCTGAACTCCCACTACCCCCGTGAACTCACCGGAGCCAGTCGGCGCGCCGACGAACACGTTGTCGTCCGAGTTGTAGACCGAGTTGAACACCTGCGTTTGGATGGGGTTGAACTGCTGCAGCTGCTCCTTGTACAGCGCCTCCAGCGCCGGGTTGCGCAGCGCGTTCACCTAGAAAGGTAGGCGCCGGTGAGAAACAAGGCACGCGACTGGGAAATGCCGGAAAACACAGGGGGCAAAAACAGTTTGCTATAGGGTGTAGTAGTCATCGAGCTATAGTAACAGTCAAGCTGTGACAGCAAAGTTGCTTCAGCAGGGTAACACCAAACAGATCACTAATCAAAGCGAGAAGAATGAGATACCATACGGCAAACACACTGGTAGGCTTATCTGGACAGGTAGGGTGATTTCGCCCAAAGAATTTTCCGTGGCGTGTTATAAAATCTTCCCCGATACGCGTCAGCGATCGACTCCAGCCGCCGGCAGCCAAGAAAATACCTCCAAACTACCTCCTACATTCCTCCTCTCAAATTAGAATATCCGAAATAATGTTTAGTGAAATGAACGCATATAACGGAATTTTGATTTTAGTCTAGCATAATTATTTGTCGACAAAAAACGACATCTGGGATCATAAATGCTTCAAAAAACATGGTTAGCTTTCCTCAAACGAGCTATCGCACTATACTCGAAGGCAAGCAGGTATATATCAGAAGCCTGAAGCTGTAAGCGACATTCAGTGCCAGAGCCTGGCAATGATTCATTGCAAGGTGTCTGACAGAAGTAATCAAAACATCGACTGAAGCACTGAAAACACGTCAATACCAGCCTACGAACGATATTAACTGCATGCAAGAATCACCGTACCACACAATGTTTACCACCTATATTACCGGAGTGAATAACGTCGTCGGCCATAAAGAATCTGTGTTCATCACATAAACTATCGGCTGCCTCCCGCAGCTAGTCGGCGTCAGTGCCAGAGTACCCGTAAACCCGATATATCCTCAGAGCAGGCAGCCTGCGGCGGCCGGGCGGCGACCGAGGAAAACCGCAGCAGCAGTAAACGCCGACTCATCGGCCAAACCACGCGACTGAGGGACAATGCATTGCTAGAATATCACATCTGGGACAACGACGTAATTTGATCATGATACAGCGCCATTACGTGTTAAAACCAGTTCTATTAGCCTTGGTTAAAACATTAACGGTAACTGATGTTGTGCATAACTGTTATTGGATGCAATAGAAATGCGTCTTTAACATGCACAAAGATGCAAATTGCAACTACATGCACTGTACTTGACTTAAAATGGCACGGGAAGTCGCATTTGAATTAAACTGCCAACATTAAAAAGGTAGCAAGCTCTTTATTCGTGATTTATTGGGGGAGAGGTGCTACAGGTCCCACTTGTCAACGCGCGTCCTTTACAAAACGGCGCGTTCAGCTCTCCGATCATAGGTGGTGTTGATAAATTTCTATAAAAAACCGTCCCACTCCTATCCCAAAAAAGTCCCACTCCTATCCCCACAGAGCAAATAGTGGGTCGTGAAATAACACGACAGCTGAGGCGTGAACGATGAAATACGTCCTGATCATTTCAATTCGAGATTTACCGTTTGTCGGTGTAGCTGTGATCATGCACGTTAGTGCCCGGTACTCGCTGTCCCATCCCAATGATGACCGGTGAACACGTGCCCGTTCAGCGCCTGTCGCCCCGGGACGAATCCATAGTTATCACGTCAGCACTCAGCTCACCGCCGAGATATCCGAGTTTTCCATGATTCCCTATCTCGCAGAACATCCATATTATCCTCATATTCGGTTTCCTATAGCAGATAAAGTAACATTTCCAGTAGGCAAAACATGTGGGCTTACTTGTAACATTACTCAGTGCCATAATCAGATTAGCAAACAAAAAGCAATGGCTTCGTAAACTGACGTCACACGCCCTGCTTTTTACCGTCATGTTCAAAATATTGTAAATTCCCTTACCAAGAAGCATTGAAACACTTCTAAATGGAGGTTCCTGAAACACGCCAAATCGCCTTACAGCTCCAAATTACGATGAAACAATCTCCCCAGCAGAATGCCCATTGCCCAGTAAGGCCGGGCCAGCGCCCAACACAGCACCACCAATCGCCAGACTGTCCATCACCACCGTGCGCCCAAACGCCGCTCCGGAAACCGCTGAAAGCTGGGACGTAAGTCGGGAGCGATTCCAGGACGGCGGGATTCGCAGGCGGCGCTAATCTGGACGTCCACTGCGAGCGGCATACTGGTAATCCGGGCACTCCCTGGTATTCTGGTCTAGCGGGCACTCCTAAATCCCTAGTCCAACGCAGACACTCCTTGGAACTTTTGTCGATCTGTGTGTCCCGGCACCCTGGGCTGAATCCTAGCTCGGGTATCCTAGTCAGCCAGTATCCTAGCTCATCGCCGAAGTCACTTCCACTCCAGTGTTTACCACAGACAATATATATTCGTCCAATGGATGAGGGAAAACAGTAAATAGCACCCTGGTAAGCATTGGGCCTCCAGGAACCCTTACCAGCTCTAGACAGGGGGCGGAAGCTCACGGGAACCCTAAATAAGCGTAACCCAGTAGCAATCAAACCAGCCGAGGGCACTCACAGAAGCCAAAACCAGCCCGCGGTCACTCACGGATACTCTCAACAGCCGTACCTAGACACTCACGATTAGCATAACCACTTGCGGGCACTCACGGGCGCTCTCCCCACCCGCGGGCACTAACGGGCACCCTACCCATCTGATGGCACTCACGGACACCTTGTCCATCCGCGGGTACTCACGGGCACTCTGCCCAGCCCTGGGCACTCACCGGCAGCGGCTGAAGGTCGAGCAGCTCGGTCGGCGGCGGGTACTTCTCGGGCAGGATCAGGTGGCGGAACGAGACGGCCAGGTGCGTCTCGGCGCCGATCCAGCGGTCCGACACCACCCTGCGGCGACACGGCATCGGTCAGGGACGGGTGAGGGAGGTCAGGGGGCATATAGTATCGGTCACGGAGGGATATACGGTCGGGTGTGTCTGTGGCCGGCGGCCCGACACCACCCTGTGGCGACACGGCATCAGTCAGTGACGGGGGCGGGGACGGATATATTTCAGGGACGGCTATATTTCAGCTATTTGTTACCCTACTGCAAGTGGCGAAATAGCTGACTTGTTACAATGCAGATGGTTTGGTATGCGCTGTAACAAATTCGCTGCTTTGTCGGAAAATCAACTATTCTGAAAGGTCAGTCCCCTGCCGGCCGCCCATTCGTCAGGGCCTGCAGTTATCGGCTGTAGTTTACGACAAACGGGGACAGCGCAGGCAAGACACGGCACGATTACATGGTAACGGATCGAATACGATTTACAACTTGCTTAACTACCCTGTAGGCAAGCAAAATGTTAAGTGACTACAACCGCATTCGAGGGCATTGCGACATACATACATATAATCGCAAATATTTAGAATATTGACATCCAAATAACTGGAGAATAAGATATGTTAGGCCAGACTTTTAATTTTGAAAACAAAACAAATTTATTAAACAGATCGTGTACACTGAATGAAGCAACTCCACCTCGAACTGTAATGAAATGATAGGCGATTCCCGATTTCTCAAACTAATTTCTATTGAACACGATTCAATCAACAATCTATTCAATTTGATCGACTGGCTTAATCCATTGAATCGACTTAATCCTGCATGACCACGCTTCAATTTGATATAAAGGCATTTGACACAATGACTTCGTGTGCACGGATGACACGGATGCACGTCACCGATAACTTATCAACCATGGATTATCTGAAAACAAAAGGGTTTGAATATTTACGTTGTTTAACTGTTAATTATCATAGTATGTATAAGAACGAACCGCAAAGTCTATTAACAAAGCAATAACCTAAACACCATGAACAATGCTAACAGAAACCATTGACTGATTATGTTTGAACACTAAGCGTGCTGGCGCATAACACATTTTACTTCGAAGCGCTGAAATGAAATTGCACCAACCACTCAATGTGATACACATCGAGTTCAACTATACGAAGGGGTATCGAAAAGTTCTGATCATCACATAGAAGATATAGACCGATTTTAACCCGCGCCCCACTGGGGTCTGTGTATAACACGCCCTACTGGGGGGGGGGGGCTATTCATAGCCCCCCCCCCCTCCTAACTCCGAAACTACTGGGCCGATCGTCAAAATTCAAACGGCGTCTGATAGCCCCGGAAAAACTGTCGAGCGAAACCTAATTTCATTGACCTCGAGGTCACCGATGACGTCACAGGTCAGGTCAAAGTAAAAATTATTAGCACTTTGGCTTGTTCACATTTTGGGCTCTGGCCGCCGTCTTACAAGTCAGATCAGGCTCATTTTTGGTTTCCACACTCGTGAACAGATGCTCTAGATACCTTGCGGGTACCAAACTTGTACTTTGATTTTCAGGTCAGGGTCAGGTCTAGAGATGTCAATCGGATACCAACTTTTTGGTATACCGATACCAAACCGATACCAACTTGGTATTTGGCATTTCATTCGTAATGTGTTTGGTATTTTGTTGGTATCATAAACCCTCACTAATGTATAAGAGGCTAAGAAATCGGTAAAAAGTTGGTATTTCCCTCATTTTCCCAAGTTGGTTTGGTTTCGGTATTTTCTCGTGGTTTTGGTTTGTATTTGGTTTGGTATCGGTATTCCGATTTTCCGTAATTGACATCACTAGTCAGGTCATCACAGGTCACGAAAATATTATATCATGCGTCGGTCACGTGACACATGTTTTATGGTCCATTTAGGCCATAGATTTCGAATTTGATGTCGTCTATGTTATTCGAGGTCATTTTGAGTCGAATTTAGCTTAGGTCAGGTCACTTTCAGGTCAAAAAAGGTCAAATTTTGAAGTTGAAATTTTTCAACAAAAAAGGTGTCTATTGGATGCAGTTTGAGCTCAGGAACACGATGGTGCCATTTATATTGGTGTACGATGCCAAATACGTACTGAAAAATTGATTTGAAAAATTAATAATTGTGAATTTTTTGCAATAATGCGTATAACTTGGCCATTTTTGAAGATATTTAGCTAAAACTTGCTAGAGTTAGTCATAATCATGCGTTCTGTCACATATATTCCGGTTTTTTCGAAAAGTGAAAAACTTTTTGAAAAAAATATAAAAGATAAATTTTGAATATTATTATATAAAATTTTCGAAATTTTCACAATTCTGAAAATCCGAGATAGCAGTTTGATAGCGCGGTCAATTCTGAGTTCTTTCATGCAAAGAAATTGGATCTAGCTTAAAAACTGAGCTCTTGGGAGCGATTGCCGTAGTTCAATGTTTTCCGTCGAAATCGGACGAACATGACGTCACTCTGACGTCATTTCCGGCCGACCTATGGTAGCTACGAAGTTCAAATTTTGACACAAGGTGTCAAATTGATGCAGCCGAAGGTACTGAAAGTTTGGCGTCGATCCGTCAAGCGGTTTGGAAGTTATTGCAGAAAAACGGGAGGGGGGCTATAAATAGCCCCCCCCCCCCCCAGTGGGGCGCGGGTTAATGATTTTTGATTGGTATTTTATTTGGTTCTTAAGAACAATGCTCCCGCAAAGAGAATCCTGAGAAGTGGTTTTATCTTATGTAGGAGAGACTTAGAAGTAAAAAAGATGAGCATTGGGCCCATTGAGGACCGAACCGTCATCCAACTAATGCATTTGAAACGGTATCACACTGAGAAAATACATCAAGAACGTGAAATTAGTTTATGGTCAGGAAAGCCAATCTCATGCACTTACCGAAAATGAAGAAAAAATTTTCCACTTGGTTGCATGGCCCTTGCAGGGAAGTCAAGAAGTGAGTGACTACCAGTGACTGACAAGGTGGTGACTGTGAAGGAAGTGGAGGGCCTCATCCTTACAGATCGTCGTGTGGCCTTTCAGATGATTGTGCAACAGAAAGGTCTCAATGCTGGCAGTGCTTGAAAATATTATCAGCGAAGAATTATAGACGATAAAGGAGTCAGCCCGCTTAGAAGCTCGTGTGTCTACTTTGTTCAAGAGAAAAATGCACCTTGGCCTTTCGAAATGAAAACTAGACCTTTTTTAGGAAATTGAAGACATCTTCCATCATTTGATGACTTGTGACGAATGCTGGGTCTATGTGTATGATTCAGAGACAAAAAGATGATCAAGAAGTTTAAGCACGGCACATCTGTCCTTCTTGAAAGGCGAAGATGCAGAAGCCGATATGGAAGGTCAATGCTATCAGTGTTCTGGATCTGGCGTAGGATAGTCATTGCCGACTGTCTTGATGATGGTCGGATAATGATAAGCAAGCACTACTGCACACTTTTGAAGAAGTTGCGAGATGGCCTCAAGCAGAATCGCCGCCAAAAAGCCCAAGAAAGATGTTTTATCCGCACCGACAGCGCCCCCGCCCATTCGTCCTGAGCTGTAATTGAAGAAACAACATGATGTGGACATTAAATCCTACCGCATCTAAGAAATTCACCTGACCG
This sequence comes from Amphibalanus amphitrite, assembly GCF_019059575.1. Taxonomy (NCBI): domain Eukaryota; kingdom Metazoa; phylum Arthropoda; class Thecostraca; order Balanomorpha; family Balanidae; genus Amphibalanus; species Amphibalanus amphitrite. The sequence goes on along the minus strand of NW_024882427.1, from coordinate 252,521 downwards.
GGTATTAACTGACTCTTGATTGTTACGGGAGATGAATAATCCACAGTATGGCCGGTGATTTAAGGACAGAAATGACGTCATTGATGAGGTGGAGCAGTGATTTACGGGACAGTGCGAAGGTCCTACAATGACCGCCTGAGGCAGCTCAAGAAACGATGCAATAAGTCTGCGGTCGTGTGTGGTGACTTGTGAAGGAGTAATGAACATCATGTAAAAAAATCAAATTTCTATCACATCTAATTCATGGTGATGATCATAACTTTTCGATACCCCCTCGTATTTAGCATAAATCAACTGATAAGCGTTCATACAACTCGGTTCATTTAACAGCCACTCATCCCTTTCACACATCTGTATGAATAGTTATCACGTAAATAATGAAGAAAATTAACTATATAGCCACCTAAGCAGCATTGGCCTGTTGCCAGGCAGCTCTGCCGCCAACAGGATCCGACCAGAGCTCGTTCCGCGGACGTCGAAAGCCTAGAACTCGGCAGTGGAAAACTGAGCAGGGTAAGCCAGCCACTCATTAGCGACACCAGTCTAGGAAGAAAAAACTGTACGAAGTGAAAGGAAATAAGAATGAAAGAATAAAATAAACAGATATTGTTCCATACCAGAGGCTATTTCCATGTGATCATTTGAAACATGATCTTAATCTCGATAAAAGACGAATAACGGATATTGTAGGCAAGGCACGGCACGATTACATGGTAACGGATCGAATACGATTTACAACTTGCTTAACTACCCTGTAGGCAAACAAAATGTTAAGTGGCTACAGCCGCATTCGAGGGCATTGCGACACACATACATATAATCGCAAATATTTAGAATATTGACATCCAAATAAGTGGAGAATAAGATGTTAGGCCAGACTTTTAATTTTGAAAACAAAACAAATTTATTGAACAGATCGTGTACATTGAACGAAGCAACTCCACTTCGAACTGTAATGAAATGATAGGCGATTCCCGATTTCTCAAACTAATTTCTATTGAACACGATTCAATCAACAACCTATTCAATTTGATCGACTGGCTTAATCCATTGAATCGACTTAATCCTGCATGACCACGCTTCAATTTGATATAAAGGCATTTGACACAATGACTTCGTGTGCACGGATGACACGGATACACGGATGCACGTCACCGATAACTTATCAACCACGGATTATCTGAAAACAAAAGTGTTTGAATATTTACGTTGTTTAACTGTTAATTATCATAGTATGTAAAAGAACGAACTGCAAAGTCTATTAACAAAGCAATAACCTAAACAGCATGAACAATTTTAACAGAAACAATTGACAGATTATGCTTGTCTGAACACTAAGTGTGCTGGCGCATAACACATTTTACTTCGAAGCGCTGAAATGAAATTGCACCAACCACTCAATGTAATACATATCGAGTTCAACTACATTTAGCATAAATCAACTGATAAGCGTTCATACAACTCGGTTCATTTAACAGCTACTCATCCCTTTCACACATCTTTATGAATAGTTATCTCGTAAATAATGAAGAAAATTAACTATATAGCCACCTAAGCAGCATCTGCCTGTTGCCAGGCAGCTCTGCCGCCAACAGGGTCCGACCAGAGCTCGTTCCGCGGACGTCGACAGCCTATAGCCCGGCAGAGGAAAACTGAGCAGGGTAAGCCAGCCACTCATTAGCGACACCGGTCTAGGAAGAGAAAACTGTACGAAGTGAAAGGAAATAAGAAAAAAAAGAATAAAATAAACAGATATTGTTCCATACCAGAGGCTATTTCCATGTGATCATTTGAAACATGATGTAAATCTCGATAAAAGACGATTAACGGATATTGTGGGTGGATCTCTTGCAGAAACCTAGTTATATCATATGTCGACAGCCTTCGATTGTGCTTGCTTACATAACCCTCATCAAACAAAACTTTCCCAGAATGACGACAGCAATTTTCTAAAAAAAAAAACAGCCACAAAATGATGAGCTTTCGCTTGCAATATCACATCCTAGTAGCTCAACCGCTTATTACGCGTGTTTGACCTATGCTTGCTGCAGCGCACACTTGAAACTGTCTTATGAAGACAAACTGCCTTACGAACTGCCTTATGAGCTCGGGTATATCCGTCGCGACTCGCGAGCACACAAAATATTGTTTTTTGCAGAACACCTAGACCAAGGTGCCGCATTGGCGGAATTATCATTGCATCCGGCAGTGAGCGGACACACTGACAGCGTTGAGCCAGGTCCGGGCGATATATGTGGGCCTGGTCGGTCGGGTGCTGATCTATCACAGACCTAATAAAACCAGCGCGATCTATAGGGCACGATCCAAAATCATTTCTCAGACATATGGCTTGCAGTCGGCGAGGGACCGGAGGACACCAGCTGGTATATACCGCCACGCTTCGAGAGAAAGTCTGACATTGCCGCGCGCCGCCTGATTCGGGAAGGCCACCCCTCCATATACCCCACCTACCAGACCAGTCAAATCAAATCCATCACCCCTTCGCGTTCAGACTAGCGCCGGCAAACCGCGAGCTAACGGAAAACTCAGCGCCGACAGAAATGGTGTCACGCCTCGTCGAGCGGCGCCGCTATTCCCGGACAGAGAGCCCGCTCCATCAAACGACGGACAACGACGCCGATTCTTTTGGGATCGACGTGCGCGCCGTGGCGATACGAACGGCCGATCCTGCGCCGCAGAACCAGCGCTACACGGGGACTGGCGAAGTGGATCAGGTCTACACTTCGACAGCGTTCGACACTTCCCAGACGGAACAGCAGGCTGCGACGGTGACGGTGTGTTTGTGACACTTGATCCAGGCTAGTGGGTCTTATTAGTGCAGAAGCGAGGGCTCACTTTAATGGCAAAGGTTCTATTATCTTTTTTAAAGATGTTTCGTATCATCTCTGATGGTAGTGGCACAAGGGCATTCAGGTAGTTAGTATTGGTTGTTTGGAAATGTTATATAAGCGAGAAAATTACAAGTCTGAAGACGTCTGGAAGGTTATTAGTACGGGACCTTTTGATCTTTTGACTCTTGAGTGACAAAGCAAAGGACTAACAGCTTCTCAAAACTCTGTGCACGACTTTCTGTTAAACCACATTGATCCTTGGGCCGTATCATGTGAGTTACCTCATAGGCGAGCAGTCCTGCAAGACAGTCGTAATTAATTGGATATACTTTTTTTTTAATGCTGCAGACATGCTGAGTTGGGTACCGTCATTTTTGCTCCGATCCTGCAGTGTGCCAGTGATATTGCCAGAGCACCTAACCGTACCGCCGGAGGCAGACCTCGGCGAACTATCTGTCCCTGCTCCCCCGCGCTGTCGGAGACCGAGCGTGCCGTAATTCGGCACCCAAATCCTGACCTGACGTTAGCCCGGCGCGGCCGCCCCACACGGGCCGACCTTATCTGGCTGTCGGCAGCCGCCACCAGCCGCCGGGAGCCCCCCAATCAGCAGCTAATAGAAAACCGGCGACGAGCCATCGCCGCTCCCTCTGACCTCAATCCCATCCCCGACCCAACTCCGCCGACCGAACTGAGCGAGACGCCAACTTCGGCAGCCCATCTCATCATAGCAAGACTACGCAATTAACTGAATTGAAGGGATCCAATAAGAGAGTCAACTTCTCACGTCTTCCTCGCCAAAGAGCTTAACTTAACACCGTCAGCATCCCGTACAAAACCGAAGACCGCAGCCGCTTCCTCGCGCAGTGGCGCTCTCTAATCAGAGGGTCCGACTGCCTACCGGCGTCACTGCCGGGTGGAGTCGGCAGTAAAGGTCACGTCACACCCAGCACCCGGCAGCACGACACTCGGGGTCACCGGAGCTGGACACGGACAGGTCACGGCGGTCCCCGAGGGTCACGTAGCCCGTCTCACTCACTTGATGAAGTACTGAGGCGGCAGCGGCTCGAACACGGGCACGAAGAACTTGACGACGTGCTCGTCCTGCGCGAACTTCTGCTTCAGCAAAAAGTACTCATGGTGGAGCAGAATCTCGGCGTCCACGTCCAGAACCTGTGGCCGTGGGGAGGAAAGGGTGAGGTGACGCCTTCCCTCTGTATCGTAACTTTCTGTTATCTAGTATATATCAGCTAGATTGCATGAACAGCATTAGCGAACAATAAGATCATAAACAACATCGATATCAATCAAAAAGCGCTGATGTAACCAAGATTGTACAGAAAAAAAACCTGAGATAAATATCCTATGCACCATACGTAATAAGTAAAGTTGAATTCTAAAATATTTTCAAACGCCATAATCTTCCTCACGACAAATGGTTATCCAATAACAAACCCGTTTGTCTAGAAACCATGAGCATTGAGTAGTGAACACAAATATCGCATAGTCGCCCGTCTTTGCACGCGGAGTGAACCCTATTTCCCTGGCGGCACCCACCTCCTACATATAACACACGCCGCCGTACCTGAATCCAGAAGGCTTCGGCGCGGCCGTGCACCTTTTCATCCCATTGAAAGTCGGGCGTGATGGTCAGCTCCACCTTCAGCGTTTGTCTGTGGCCGACAAAAAAACGGTCACTCCAAGATGGCGGCCAATTAACCGACAGCGGCGGCGGCACCGCAGAAACGAGCCGACGTTTCTGCGAACCACCCGTCCGCCGATTGCACACAGTCCATTTACAGAGAGAGGCACCATTTCCGCCCAACGTCCCAGTTCGATGGCGGAAGCTGCATCGGCCGGCTGAGCGCAGCGGTGCGAAAAAGAGTAAACAATGAAAAGAGAAAAGTCTGGATGGAGAAAACACATGGGGCTGGAAACATGGTTGCAGGTATGCAAGCAAAGAGAATGCTGGGTGGAAAGAGCAATTTCAACTACTGCAGTAAACCACTCGGTGACTCGGGTACAAAACGTCATCGCGTGATCATCGGATTATGATCCGTAAACTGAGCAGATATCAATTATCGCTGAATATCATATTATGCTTTTGTAAATCCAGTACACATCAAACCACAACATGGCTTGGCAACTACACCCAAAAAAGGAATGTGATACTTCCAGCTGTGTCCTGTTTATACCGAACCGTTACATAAGGTTGGCGATAATTTTCAGGCGCTGTTTCCTACCGTCCGTCCCACATCCTGCTCAGTTACCCGCCTTCCGTAAGATGCCGCGCTCGACTCACCTGGTGATGGGCTGAATGTGAGTGGACAGTTCCAGCTTCGGGAACTGATGCACATACTTGTGGATCAGCTTGCCCATCTTGGGCGCCCTGATCAGCTCACCGATCTCACTGGGTCCCAGGTCGTACAGCCTGGGGACAGACGACGGGTTAACACGGTGAGAGGGAGGTCTCGGTCGTGATGGGACAAGTGTAACGAAAGAGAGGGTCGAGGTCTCGCTGATGAGGACAACGATGGCATTCAGTTACTCTAAGGCGGAGAAGTGTTGGTCCTTGGCTCTCAACGAGAACTTTACGCACTACGATCTCTTCACTTTTCCATTGTTCGATAAAATCCCCTTTCAGCTATGCTATTAATGTGATGTATTTTACGATAGACAAGACATGAAAAATCTCAGCGGGTAGTTTATTCATTATCGCCAGGTCCGCATTGCTTACTTAATGTGCTCCATGCGTTGGCAACATACCTATACATTATTTCCAGTTCTGACTATTGTTCTTTTTATCCAACACATCAATAGAAAGACGAGTGCTTGAAGAATAATAGACTTCGAGTAGGCCGTGTGTTCAGTACCTCCGGTTTCTAAACTTAGCTAGAAATAAATAAGAAAATAATAATAAAAGCGAAGAACAATAAAAACAAAGCAAGAAAAACGTAGAATGTTCGCCGTGTAGCCAGTGCAGCGAGGCCAAAAAAAGGGAATCAAATATATCTACAAAGCGAACGCCGGCACCTTTAAATATAGCATTTGCCTTTAAATGTGTTCCCGGACACTTCATATACCGACTACAGCAGCACATCTGAGCATTGGTAGACAAAAACGGGAGCCCATTCCGCCGCTTTCAAAAGAATTGCCCGGCTCGTTCGAGGCGAACAGTCTGATTGGTTGCGGCGGCCCGTGAAAACCTCCCGCTGCCCTCGGCTTCCGCCGCGCCCTGATTGAAGTTGTTGGGCGCCGCGGCCGCCGTCGCCGGCGCGGAGGGCCCGTCAGAGACCGGCCGCGGTCGGAGCGCGGCGCTTCAATCAGTGCTGTGTGGCGGCGCGGCCGGGCGGCGGACGCCAAATCAAACGCGCCGCGCGCCACTGCACCCGGCAGTCGACCGACCGACTCATCACATCACAGGGACAGACGCGATGATGGGAGCAATCGGCACAGCTCCCGGGTTTTCCCGTATAGGACTGGTAATATTCCGTTCGAGTCTACATCTATGATAACATTGGTAATATTCCGTTCGAGTCTACATCTTTGATAAAATAGTAATTACATCCAACGTCAAAACAGGTCTAAAGAAAAGCTGAAAACACAGCAGTTTGCAAAAGATGAATGACTTGTATGCCTTTCGACAGCATAAGTTAGCCGTGCAGCTGAATAAAACTGGATTAAAAGCACCAAAAGCTTGTCTGACTCTAACAAGAAAACATTTCCACTTTTAGAAACCATTGAACCACACTGCTATGCCTGCGTAAATAGTGCAGCCTGCGTCGTCTGCCACTCATACAAAACCAGACCATAGCATAACTTCAATGAAGTTCAATGAAAACAACTGAACAGGGCGAGGTGGCTCCCATAACGGTGGTGCGCCAGCCCCACCGTAGGTCACTGTAGCTCCCGTCCTTCGAGGGCATCTCGACAGCCGCTGCCCCGCAGCAAGGGGTCCCTGCACCGTCGTGGGCGTAACAATAGCTCCCTCCTGTGCCTCACTCCACCGTCAATAGCCCCTCAATAGCCCCATAGGGGTATCAATAGGGGTATCAATAGCCCATCCTGCCCTTCACCCCGCCGTGATAGTCCCTTCCAGCGCCCAACCCGCCGGCTAAGCACTCCTCACCTCTCGAACGGGAAGCTCTTCTTCTCGATCTTCCTGACCACCTCGTCAGGGATCTTTTTGAACTGTCGCAGCGGCGACATGGACTGCCACATGCGCTTGTCGGCCATCTTGCAGAGGCTGAGCGACTTTTCGGCAAGCTGCGCCCAGCCGCGGCTCAGCACTGTCGGGCACACAGAAACGCATACATATCAGCGCACAAAGTCAGTGAGACATCTGTCAGTTGTGATTAGCGGCGGCACTTTCTTAAATGGTATGATAGACGAGGTCCACGCAGCATTACGTCGCTGGTCAGCCAGCTCAGATCACATTCAACGCACTTATTAAACATAAACGCATACATATATCAGCAGCTGCTGGCAACAATTTGCGACCGGCACAGCCAAGTATTCATCATATGTGTTTTCTGGATTTAGCACTTCATAAATGCACAATTGACGTAAGGCATTGTCGGGTGAACGGGCCGAATGGTCCAATCACAGACATATGAGGCCGCTTGAGCCGCCGTCACACGTCGGCTGCCGAAAGGCATGGCGGCCGTTTGGCCACGTAAGACGCCAGTTACCAGCCATATCCTGAGCTATGGTACGAGTCCGACAAATGGCAGCTCGCGGGTTATTGCTTTCCGGTCATCGGAATACACGAACCATGGCCGAAACAATGTAAAGAATATTTACTTTTAAATTGATTGATGATCCGCGGTGCATTCGTGGTGGTTAATAAAACAGTAGGGTTTTGGGGAAGACAAGTTCAGATGTGACCGCGTAAGTGGAAAAACTACTGAGATGACAACTTATAATAGGATTGTTGTAAGACATCGACCAGCCCTGGTAAGAATGTAGAAATATGTGAAATACCTTGTGATAAGAAGTAGGGATGGAAATATGCTCTGGGAGCCGATATCTTGTTTCCGTTACCAGGATATTGCAAATATTTACGTCATCCATCTCGTTACCCATTCAAGTATACATGTGAAAAGCTTTTATTACACTAAGTCTGTTGAACATTTTTTTCCACTATGTGATATTGCCTCACATAAAAAGCATCCCTAACAGAGAAACATCAACCGGATATGTCTTTGTTGTGCCGGCGGGGACGAGCCAAACACTCGTATGTTTTCTCAGAAAGTACCACGTACAGCCACTCAAAGGGGAAGGATGCGAAGCAAAATTGACATATACCGCGCCACTGAAACCAATTTTGAGAGGCATCTAGTTGGATTAGGCTCGCAGCCTCCCTGGAGAAAGGCAAAACTTCTTTCTTATTGTTTCGTAGCTGCTCTTATTCGTTTAAAGTTGACGCGGCGTCAGGTGTTGAAGGGCAACTTGCTGTGAAAAGCTGGTAAACTTTTGGTCCCTCAGACTCTCTCCAGGCTGTTGATTTATGCAGTATGCTAGGATGTTGCACTTTAACTCGCCCATCACCATTCGGCAAACAGCTGAGACCGTCGGCAGCCTTTATCAATGAGCGAGAAATGCCCCGTCTACGAGCACAGCAGAACTGGGACCGGATCGAGAAAAAACGTGAGCTTTGCTTGCTTACGGAAACAGACTGCGAGGCTCTTTCAGTTTACGTCTCGGAAACCTACGCATAAATATAGCAACGTCAGAAAATATCCAAATTTAACAAACTTACATCCCGTTTACTCGCACTTACACTTAACAAAGAGCAAGAATAGACAAGGAACTTCAGAGAAAGCACGCATGTATCCTTATTCGTTAATCGCAAAATATGATGAGGAAAAATGATCGTTCAAAAAGGCTGCAAAAGTCAACAAAACACAACTGATAGCACTTCTGTCTGGGGCATCGAAAGGTTTAATGTCATAGTCTCTACTCATTGAACCTAAACAATGTAAATGATTAACAGTGTTCAAAGTTTTCTTTTAATTTCGACTTAGCTGACTCAGCACTGCATAATATTACTTAGGAGATTAGCTGATGATCAGAACTCGTCATGGCTCGACTCTGAAGCATCCATTGTCTAACCAGTTCCGCGCAATTGCCCGCTTTGATGGACAAAGATTGACAAAGCTAATTAAATGATGCCGGATTGATTTCATCAGTAAATGGGCGATGACATGGATGAGTTCTAATCAATAAATTAGACCACAGGCCATTAAAGCAACTACTGTTAACGCCAGACCTCTTGAGACCCTAATTTTTCGCGATTATTTTTAAATGCATGGAAGAATTTCAACCAAGCTCAGGACATAGCCGTTTCAAGACCTGCCGAAACTTTTACAATTTATATATTTTGTCGCAAAGACCTGCCGAAACTTTTACGATTTAGATATTTTGTCGCCATTTCAACATTTCAGGCACTTCTCATTGACTCGTAATGTTAAATTTCGAGCAAGATTTTCACCCGGTGTGTAGAGGCTATCACCAGTCAGTCTGTGATACGTTATGACGTCACTGCTAAGCCCCGCCTCTGTGGTCTTGGCCTGCGGCGGTTTCGGGCCGGCGCGCGGTCACTCGCGCTGTGGCGGGGAGCGGGGACGGTCGAGCGGTGCCGATAGCCGGCGGAGTTGTGCGTAACGTCTTGTCTGACATTGCCCAAAGAGCGACTTGATGACTGAGGAGCCATAAATGCTCAATGCGCATTGCTTGTACAATGCTGATATGTTCGCTGATATTTGTTTTATTATTTATAAGCTGCAAATGACGGGCAGATGGCATATAACTGACATAAGGTTAGGAAATATTCACCCGCATTTAAAGCCTATGGCGTTGCAGATAATGCGATAATGGGATGTCGGATGTCATCAAGTAGCTCCTGATTTGTACATCGCTATGCACCCATCGACCAGCGCAATAATTAGCTAATTGCCTTCGTTTCACATCATAAGGCTCGCTCGTATTTCACCAAACAGATCACCAAACAGATATCCTACATCGAAAATCGTATTTGTTAGGAATCGTTAACGTTTGTTCGAAGCATGTGTGAGTAGAAGATTGAGGATTGATGGTCCTCTTGGTCCCATATACCTACAAGAGTCAACAAGAGCCTAACATTTACTAGACCGTCTGCTGCAATTGATTCATAGCACGTGAAACGTCAGCGAAATTCATAGCCCTTTACAGATGGCAGGGGTGTCGTTTGTACAGAGGTCGCTGATGGGCACGGGTCAATGCTGCAGTCGTGGGCGGAGCCTAATGTCATATGACGTATGAAAGCCTCTATCCAGGATGGAAAAACAGTTAACATTACGAGTCAATGACAAGTGCCACAAATATTTAAGTGACAACAAAATGTAATTGAAGAAAAAGTTTCGGCAGGTCTTGAAACCGCTATTTCCTAAATATGGTTGAAATTATTCCACGCATTTAAAAATAATCGCGAAAAATTAGGGTCTCAAGGCGTTTGGCGTTAACAGTAGGTGCAATTAGTCAGAATCTTCAAAGGCGCACTCCAAAGCCGCTCAGTCAGACCCGAGGCAAATTATCAGAAGGAGAGTCACATACGAGCGAAGGGAGCTACCGACAGAGACGTCTCCACCACTCCTCGACAGCAGACGGAAGCAGAAGCGAATTTCGTCTCTGAACCCCTCGCGGACAAACTCGCAGACTCGGCCTTTGGTCGCAGCGGGAATAGGCAGTACGATCGGCAAACATGTGTAGCTGAGGTGCAAACAAAACAAAACCGTCAAATGTGTTTTTCCAATAGTCGCAAAGGCTTTTCTTCTTTCCCGTCTCCTTGATCTGCGACGAATTCTCATCTCCCGGCTTACGACCGCGTTCGTTCGGGCGGTCTCGGCCTCAATATTGTGTGTGCCGGTGCCTGTCATCGCGGACGTAAAGTGCTGTCCGCGCAAAGGGTGGTCAACAACATAGAACTCCTACACAATTAGCGGAAGTTTAGAACTTTGCCCCGAAAAACAACACTTACGTCCTCGCCTCACGACAACTTCCAGCACTATTGTCCCAGTATACTGATCAAGGTCTCATTGCGTCATTCCGGTACCAAGGTTACAATATCTATTGCAATACAGGCGAGTCTTCCCCTCAGTAATCTTGCTAAGCAAACATTCTTCTTCGTAAACCTGAGCCAATGCTGTCGACAATATTGCGACAGAAGAGAGCTAGAGCGCTGCGGTTGGTCGCCATCCGCTGCTCTCTACACATAGACGAAGGAGGAGTGCGGAAGGGCCCAGGACAGTCTAGGGAGGTCACACTGAGTAGTTAAGTAATGTTGGTCACACTAACCGATCTCGTAGATGGCTCGCATCAGCCGGCCGGCCGACTGCGTCACGAACACCATGTCGGCCATCAGCGCGAAGCCGTCCAGTTTCAGCTGCGAGATGTAGGCCTGCAGCAGGATGTTGATCTTGGCGCTCGGCTCCTCGATCGACTCCTGTCCGGTGATCAGGGGGAAGTGTCAGAGGTCAGAGGGTCAGCGGCGGGTCAGCTGGTCAGCGGTCAGCGGTCAGGGATCGGGAGGTTAAGGTCATGGAGGCTAAGGATCAGGGGCTGACAGTTGGGGGTTAAGGGTTATGCGTCAGGGGTTAAGGGTTTAGAAGGCAAGAAGTCAGCAGTAGAGGGTCGAGGTTCAGAAGTCAGGAGTCAGAGTAAGATGTTGGGGCAGAATGCCAGGGGTCATGGGTTGGGCGCTGAGGATCAGCAATTAGCGGTCAGTGCCAGCAGTGGGAGGTCACATGTGGGATTCAGATGTCAGGAAACCGTTGTCAGGAAATAGAGGTAGAACAAAGGGCTATTAAAGGTCATTGAGATAATGGATCAGAGGAACATCGGAAGCAGACTGGGTTCAAGGGTCAGCATATTTGCGAGACATGTTCTAACAGACATGTTCTCTTATGCGTACCACCGCAGTCGGTTGGATCAAACACCCATACAGCTCTACACACATCCAGTCCCAGGTCTGCCCGTCCCCTACCGCACCTTGATGGGCACGGGCACACGCTCCATCAGTTTGGAGAGCTCCAGCTTCTCCTCCTCTCGGACGCCAACGTTGCGGAACTCTCCCGAGAGGGAGAACACGCGGAACAGCTCGATCTCGGAGAGCGTGGGCTTCAGCAGCTGGTTGTAGGTTTGTACCGTCTGGTGCGTCAGGTAGAAATGGCTGGCGATCCGACCCAGCTCAGTCACCTGTCGGCGAAACGGAGAGTGAGTGAGAGTGAGAGTGAGAGTGAGAGAGAGAAAGAGAGAAAGAGAGAGAAAGAGAGAGAGAGAGAGCGAGAGAGAGAGAGAGAGAGAGAGAGAGAGAGAGAGAGAGAGAGAGAGAGAGAGAGAGAGAGAGAGAAAGAGAGAGAGCGAGAGAGAGAGAGAGAGAGAGAGTCGATACTGCACCCGAAGCGATAGAGGGCGAGAGAGTGGTGAGTCCTGCCGGAGACCCGCATAATGCAGGCATTACACATTTGCATAAATGCATACAAGTTGATGGTGTACTGGGAGTTCCAGAAACTGGATTCGTATATCCAGAAGGAGGATATTATTTCTTGGAAAAGGTTTGCGTCACTGCAATAACAAAGGACTAATGAACATTCGATACATGACGCAAGACCACTTAGGTGGCAATATCCTGCATCGAGATATGTGCCAGGTGCCTTCCTCAATAAGTTGCAGTTTTGCCGCACTCACAGAGTATCCACTTTCAGTTCAGAAGCAATAAGGTTCTCCTATCAAAATCCGCGAACGTCAATGGCTGCCAGCGATCGCATTCACTGGCCTACACGATGACGTCATTGCAGTGACCCGAACTAACGTCAGACGGGCGAGCGTTTTGCACCGCGGCTCCCACGCCTGGAGGCAAAGGTCGCTTATCTAAGCTTCGCGCCGCCGGGATCCTGGTTTACAGCCTTTCGGCGACATTCACGCACGCGGGTTAGACGAGCACCCCGTCAATTATTGACCAGTGGGGGTCGTAGAAGCGAGTACGGTCGCCTGGACGTTATTAGCCCACGTGTCGCGGTGTACCCCGCGCGCCGGGGGCGGTCCGCTGGCGGCGCGTGGGTCCGCGGCGGCCCAGTCGGCCCCAGCCGGCCGGCGTCGACCGCTCAGGGGAACGGTCAGCGCCGCTGTCCCTGATGACATTCATGAATGCCAGAGCGCACGGGCCAGCTCGTATTTTTCATCATGATTGTCGGCGCCCGGCCGGCATGACCCCATCAAACGCGCCATCCCTGGTGGCTGGATCGGCCGCTGCGGGGGCGACATCGGCCGCACGGGGCGGGGGACGCCCTCAGCCGTCATCCAGCACCCTCCGACGCAGACGGGCGCTCCCGAGTGCCGCGGCTGACGGCTTGCCGCCCGACGAACCATCATATCGAATGCATACGGCCGAGATGGGCCGCGAAGCCCCAATAGCCGCTGAGATATGCAGAAGTTAGGGCGGCTGCCAACTCGACGACTGGGTTCGATCAACAGAGATGGCATGAAATGTGCCGAGATTTGGCAGGCATCGGCGCGCCTCACACAGACGCAGAGCCCCGGCGCGAGTTAAATAACGCAACAGATGGGGTTCAGCCGGGAAAGTGGGAGGTTGGCTGAAGTACTCCTCTGTTCACTAATCAGAGCCTACGCTTCCGAGTGATCGGCATATTCTTAATTGCTATAAGTCACGAGGTTATTCAACGGTCATGGGAAAAAAGCTAAAGTTAACATAAACGTAAAAAGTTATAAACAAGCAGCAGTTGACAGGAGCTTATACGGTAGACGAAAGCAAGCCCCAAACTTCCCCGGAGAAAAAGAAACTAATTAGCCCCCAATTCCATCAGGCAAAAAATGTTTTCATCGAACAGTCGTCACCCCAATGCGACTATCTATCTTGCACTCTGCACCGCTAGTTGGACAACTCCCGCCGTGCTAGCCGCTAACTCCCGCCGTGCTAGCCGCTAACTCCCGCCGTGCTACCCGCTAACCCCCGCTGTGCCCAGGGTATATAGAACAACGGGTACACCAACGACGCGGAAAGCGCCCATTTTACCTGGATGAGTTACATGGAAGGTGATATATTTTTTGAATATGGAATAAATAGAGTATTCCATCCTGACGAGTAAAGCCAAATTCATAAAGCAGTTATTTTTAAATTATATGAACCAGAAATAACATACTAACCATAGTTTAAAACTTAGGATAAAGTTAGTTGAAAAGCCTATAGTTGATACTAAAATGGAAGGAATCTATGGAAGGCGGAAATGGCGCAGCTGTTCCATTCTTTAAATGTGTTCGCAAGCAGGATTTACGCGATGCTAGCGACATCTATTTATGTAATCGGGGACGCTCATTGGCTGATCGAGTCCGTGAGCAGTATCGATAACTTACGCTAGTACAGGGTTGAGGCAATGTGCGCATGCGCAGGAACTAGTGCCCTCATGGAGGGGCTGTTGGTACCTCGGGCAGCGCCCAATGCTTTTTGGACCTGTGATGGCCTCCGCATCGAAAAACGCTAGATAAAAAGGTTGTAGAGGAAGCTTTAGGCTACCTTTCCCCACAATAATATTGGCAGTTTATCTTTTAGCTTACGTGTGGGGCTCGCTTGAAAAAGGTCGATTTAACATGCAAACCCTATGGGGTAGTAGTTTTTGAGCGCCCATTTGGCCTAATGCTACCAACTGTTACTGGCTACCCCTGGCTGTGCCAGCCGCCAGCCATACCTGCAGCAGCCCGGTCTTGCGCTCGTATTTGACCAGCCCCGACTTGTCGAGTGCCAGGGCGGCGGTGTGCACAAGGTCGGCCCGACGGCCCTCCAGCAGCGGGTCCGCCTCCACCATGTCGTGGCTGACACCGTACAGTGCCGGCGAGCGGAGCATTCTGAGGGGAAAACAGAGAGGTCAGGAGAGACAGACAGACAACGTATCGTGCCGGCGAGCGGAGCATTTTGAAGGGAAACAGAGATAAGAGTCAGGAGAGGCAGGTACACATGATAAGCATCACATAACACCGGCGATATTAACATCCTGAGAGCACAGAAAACAGTGACACTCGGGAGTGACGAAAAGAGCGCCGGGAGCAAAGCATCCTGAGGTGACCAAAGATCTAGCCAGGAGGAACAGATAGCCGCGTGCAGAGTGACTCCGTGAACAGAGCATCCTGAGGAACCAGAAATAGTGTCAGGAGCGACAGAACATGGGGCCAGGAGGGACAGACAGACGGAGTACATGTATAACACTGGTGAACTGAATACTAAGGGGACCAGAGATAGAGTCAGGACTAGGAGGAACAGATAAAGCGCCATATAGTGTCGCACATTCCCTATCCTGAGGGGCAGGAACTAGGGAAAGCCCAACGGGGCAAAATGGCGTTACAGTCCTGCGAGCAGAGAATCGCGAGGGACAAGAGATACGAGGCAGTCGGGATAGGATCTGACGGACAGCGGTATAGCAATCATGGCGAACGAAGTATCCTGAGATACGGCAGACCGGATAATAGTTATTTGTCAGGAGGGACGGACGGCGGTACAAAGAGGTCAGTTGGCGACATACTATTACCGGCATTGTTTGTGTCAGCGACAGCAATAACCAGTACCTAAAGGAGCATAAAATATCACAGAATCCAAATAATTAGATACATTACTGCGCAAAGATGTAAGGCGCCCATTTCTGGAACTGGAACAAAGACTGCCAGCACAGACAATGGATATCGTGAAACAACCCAACAAAATATACAGAAATACCTCGAGCAGTCCTCAGTCGGGAGCTACCAGGCGCAAGCAATAGACAGCAGTCTCATTTGACGTTACGGCAGTCGCGGCTCGCCGACCGAACATCAATACGAATGTGTTCAGCCAACTACACTGCACACAAATTGTCCAGACTAACTACATAGACAACAAGCCGAGACACAGCAACGAGTTACCAGGAAGGCCACACAGTCACATTCACACAAACGTGCCTCACATAGGCAGCCATGGCAGTGCCAGCGTCTCTGAATTGTCAGTTACAACGGCACAGTCGGCATCTCGCGAGGTTTAGACGTCCAATCACCACTGGCTATTCATCTCGAGTGCTTAATAAGCGCCGCTAAGCGCCGGCCGTTTCGGCGAAGTGCAGCAGGATATGGGATGAGGATTTCAACTCGCAGATAAAAGCGGCCACACGCCACTGAGCACAATGCGCTGAGTGACTGCTGAGCTCACGTTCCAGCTGTCCAATAAAAGCTTTTCTTCCAACAAATTCAATAGAAATGTTTCATTCTGTCAGCATATCACCGGGGAGGAATAAAGCGGACGATTTATCTCCGCCGGCTGACTTTCAAAGCACCTTAACTACCGCCGAAATGGAAAACAACAGCCTGCTAAAGAAATCAACACGCGTTTTTAAAACATCACGAAGTGGATACCCATTGTCAGGCCAGCCGTGCTAGATGGCATTTACAGAGTTGCCGACGTTCATTGTCCCATTCCATTCCTTCCCTTGTGGCACGTACCGTACGTAGAGGTATGTGTATCCGAGCCAGTTGACAGCGTCGCGGACGTTTTTCACCGTGCCCAGCACAACCTCGGCGTTCAGCGTGTCAGATAGCCGTGCTACCATCTGGCGGCAAACGAACGAAGCTGTGAGTCGGCGCACCACCGCCAAGTCACATTGCAGAAGGGAAGCAGGCAGTTACAGCTTCTAGTGACATATTTAGCAAACTTATCAAATACGACGTACTTTTATCTAAATCACCTATCAATGAAGTAAACTACCGAAGTTTTCCAGCCTATCGTGATATTTTCTTAGTTCTATGTAAAAGATACGGCAAGAACCTCACTTTATCTACGCCACGACACATTCTTTGACTGAACTGGTTTCATATATTCTCAGGCGCAGGCCCGTCCCCTGCAGGTCTGCCGCCAGCTATCACACCACCACAGCGCCCACTACCGACCTGCGACTCGACGGGCAGCTGCTGGTTGAGCAGTGACAAGTAGTACTGCAGCTCCGAGTGGTTGGTGATCAGAATGCCCTCGCCCTTGGTGTCGTACTGCGGTCGACCGGCGCGACCCAGCATCTGTCCAACGGAGGCGCACGGTCAGACACGGAGAGTGGCGCGGGTTGTGGTGGAGAATATCACGAAATGATAGGTATTGGGGTAGATAATTGGCAGGCATAAGCAGATCTTGAGCTACAATATAAATATCAGATTAGTTGGTTTATCAGTAGGTGAGTTTTTAGCAATGTTTGTGGCACACACTACCTGGAACACATCCAGCGGCTCCTAGCCAGCCACTTTGCCCCGTCACTCCAGAGCTACATCCCAGTAACAGTTGCCACCTACACTGTAACTCACCTGAAGCACGTCGAGGGCGCCCAGCTCTGTCCATCGGCCCTTCTCTGGGTTGTACACCTGGGTGCCCTTGATGATGACCGTGTGCGCCGGCAGGTTCACACCCCAGGCCAGCGTGGCCGTCGACACCAGAACCTGGAGGCAGCAGAACATAGCGTCACAGGGAGCACTGTTCAGGATGGATTGTGGAAGCAGTGCTGAACGGCATCAATGACATGAGCACGGTGTCTCGTGAAAACTACGGACTCAGATATAGTAGTAAACAAGGCATTCGCTGACAGCAGGCGCTATTATTACTAGCACTGGAAGAGGAGACACAAATTCACCATCCATCATAGACCAAAGGTTCCCCAAAAGTTCCATGAGTCGCCGAGTCTGACGATGAGTCACTGACGTGTTCGGATATGTCAGATCTCACCTGGATATGCCGGATCTCACCTGGATATGCCGATCGGCGAACAGATCCTCGACCAGCGTCCTGTCCACGCGCGTCATGCCGGCGTGGTGGATCGCAAAGCCGTACGGCAGCAGGTCCTTCAGCTCCAGGTTCTTCACCTGGAAAACGACAGAAACGGAATGTGAGAAAAGGCTACCGGACTCGGTAAAGTTACAAGATGGCATGGACAGGAAAACCTACTGAATGCAGATATTTAAGGACCCATCTCTTTAGCTGTAAAAATAATTCCGTAACTGTAATGCTAACTTCCAAGTAAAACCAGCCAGCAGTTGGTGTTACCTACCTACCTCCTGTAATAAGTCCTTTGTATTATCCGTAGGAAAAATGACACAATTCAGCAGCAGCTGTAGCTGGGTACGTCAGTCCCTCACTCGTGCCCTGGTAACCCCGCACTGACCGTCATCGATCAGTCCAACGATTCCGCTACTGTCCTCCTTCGGGCTACCCGGCGTTCCCACCGGTCCCGCCTACCCGTCCCTCAGCTGTCCGCCCTTCTCACCTGTTCTGCCTCAGTTCGCAGCACCTCCGTGGACGCGGATCCCTCGCGCAGGAACTGACCGAGCGTGTCCTTCTCCAGGCACATGTCACGCACAGCCCGCGCCGTCTTGCCAGTCTCCTTGCGCGAGTGTACGAAGATGAGCACCTGGGGGAGACGGGTGCACCAGCCGGCAGAAAGGGAGATCAGTGGCGTAAGCGAGAGTGGATGTCAGCTCGTGTCGAAAACGGGGCCAGCATGAATAAGCGGGCCGAAACAGTATAAAACGGTGAAATAGCTTATTCGTCAACAGCGCTGGAACATCATAATGTAACTTGAAAAAGATGACACCATAATCCTTATGTATATATAACATGATTCATGTTATCTATGCCTCATGTTGACAAAAAGTCAGCTTAGGGAAAAATATTTTCATCAGAGCAGACGGCGCCAAGAATCTGCCATGAATAGGAACAAAAAATTTCCGTCCAAAATTAAATGTCCACCAGCCTGAGTGTTTTCAATCAAGCAAAGTAGCGGGCGAACCCACACTCAATCCCGCAAAGTTCCATCTCCTGACCTGGTTCTTTCCCGCGTGCTCGATGACCTTTTCGTAGACGATTTCGTTCATGACCTGGAAGCGTTTGATGGCCTTCTTCTCAGTGACGCCGATGTATTGCTGCTCCAGCGGAACCGGGCGGAACGAGTTGTCGAAATAAAACAGACCCTGAAAAAGATAGGGAGAAAGATGGTGAGGGCAATCGTCTCAGCCATCACCACATACGACAGAAGACCGTGCCTGAAAAAGCAGGCGGCGATGCATACGAGTAAAATGTTTGACAGAAATCGTTACCGGTCACATTCGATGTGCTATACGAAAGCGATAACAAAAAAGGAAATGATGTTTAAAAAAAAAACTGATCATAGCACCCACTTTACAACCGCACTGTCCAGCTCAAGGCAAGCATAGATCCATATTAGCTGCAGTTCAGCAGCCCACAATCAAAACAGCTCCCATCCACACATATTAATCCCATTCCCAGCTCCTCTCTCCTCCCCCTCCCCCCGTTTCTCACCGTGTCCGGTTTGACTCTCAGGAACATGGCCACGTCGTGGTAGTTGGGCAGCGTGGCCGACAGGCCGACCAGGCGCACCTGCTCCTGTGTGAGCTCCATGTTACGAATGGTGCGCGCCACCAGCGCCTCCAGTACCGGGCCCCGCTCGTCGTGCAGCAGGTGGATCTCGTCCTGAAGCAGAGGGACAGGGGTGAGATGAGAACTGGCGGGCGACCGGCGAATAATCTTGCGAATTGACTTTTTCACAGGGAAAACAAGATTGAGAAACAATGTGACAGGGCATGGGCTAGAGAGAAGGCATCAGCGACAAGTCGTTAACAAGCACTACTTCTCAGTTTTTTTTTTTTCATGACAAAACGATTATCAAGTTGTATTGGAACGACGGTAAGAATGAGTGATGCAAATTCCAAACCCAGCACAAATAGCTGCAAACTCTAATAGCTCATTATTACCCTCCCCCCATCCCCCACACTGCATGGCCTGCGAGCTTCACGTCAACTCACGAAGATCATGAGGCGGACGAGCTGCGTGAACGTGCGCTCGCCGCCCTTCCTGGTGATGATGTCCCACTTCTCCGGCGTACAGACAATGATCTGGGTGCTGACGATCTGGTCTCGGGACAGCTGGTGGTCGCCCGTCAGCTCCGACACCGTGATGTTGTATGCCGACAGACGCTGCGGACGGGGCGGGAGAACGGTTAGCAGTTAGCACCACCGACCGGGGGCGCTACGATAGACAGTGCAAGGGCAACACGACAGGGGAGCTAGGTAGCCACACGTAAGCCATCTTATTGGATATCACTCAATCATCCATCGTCAGAGCGTTACAAATGACAAGCACATACCAATGTATTTGTACAAAAAAAAAAAAAAATGTCGGAAGACCATGGAAAGTCGGTAGTGATGAACGCGGTATTATGCCAATGTCACAAATCGAAAGCGGAGTCTGCTTTTGTTGCACATACCCTTTCCGTCGACGCCAACTGCAGTCCCAACTCCTCACCTTGCTAAAGTTGCCGACCATCTCCTGTACGAGTGAGCGCATGGGCGCCACGTAGATGATCTTGAACTGGTCGGCGCGGATGGTGCCGTCCTCATTGATGTGTTTGCCGATTTCGCGCATCATGGTGAGCAGCGCCACGTTCGTCTTTCCTGCGCCGGTGGGCGCGCAGAGCAGCAGGTTCTCGTCTGAGTGCAGCGCCGCCTGGTACAGCCGGCTCTGGATCCGGTTCAGCGACTTGAAGCCATCAAACGCCGGCTGAGAGTACTTGGGGATGTCCCGGATGGGCACCAGCTGCTCGTTCGGCTCGAACGGCTTCGGCTTCAGCGCCGGCACGTGCACCTCCTCGTAGCCCTTGCGCTGTTTGCGGAACGATCCGTCGGGTAGGTGGCACTTCTTGTTGGACATGAAGTGGCTGCCGCTAGAGAACACCAGGTCGTCCAGGTCCAGCGTCTCGCGCGCACCAGACACCTGCCGGCCAGAAAAGGGTCGGGGTTACACGACACCGTTACATCTCGACTTTTCGGCTGAGATGAATATTTGATAATCATAGTTCCTGGTTTTTCATTACATTCATTGTCAAAACTTATGCCTCAGTCTAGCATACCACGATATTCCGATAACGGCCGATGTGTCGATCCTAGCGCCACCGCCACCCCTCCCGTTCGCCCGGCTCACCTGTCCGCCCTCTCCGTCCACTTCCATGGCTTCGAGCTGGGCGGGTCGGCGCTCGGCACCGGCCGCCACCCGCTCCTCCTCCTCCAGCTCCTCTCTGACGGCGTTCTCCAGCAGGCGGAGGATCTTCCTCAGCTGCGGGTCCGCCTCCATCTTCTGCCGCAGCTCGGAGCGCTCCTGGTCCGACTGGGCCGACGCCAGCAGCGTGCAGTGCAGGATCATCTGGCGGTGCTTTTTCAGTGTGCGGATGAAGTCGAAGGCGTCGTAGCCGAGCAGGATGACGAGCTTGTTCTCGGCCTCTCGGTCGTCCTCGGCCGACTGGAGGACCTCGACCACCTCGCGCGACTTGGCCTGGGATACGAACGGGTCCGTGTAGTACCTGCGGCGCGGAGAGAGAACGGCAGGAGGTCAGCGGGAGGTCCACGCTCGGGGTTAGTACTATATAAATGACCAGCCATCAAGAAGCCGGTTCTCAGGTGTTGGTCTTTTGAATGATAAGTGATGAACTTGAGCCATTGCTTAACAATAGAATAAGTGGTATCCCTAACCACAACACATAAACGACATAAAGAACGACTCTGCGTTTTATATGGTACAACGTTTCTTTGAGCATGATTGTAATCAATAAAAATGGTAAAATTGACCTTATGCTCATAATATCAGATAAATTAATTGAAAAAAGGTCCAGAATATATTTTCGAACTTGGTTCTTCTTCGGTGGAATCAAAAATGGCGAGAGAGCGGCAATTACAATAAAATTCAAACTGTTAAAAACACACATCAATTCACTATGCATCTTCCTACATACAAAATTTCAGCGAAGCCTACATCACATCCATATAATTATATAGTTCAGACTTTACCAGTTACAAGATCAAGCTTATCAAGGATTTTGTCATCATCCATATTAGCACATGCAGAATCAATGTGACACGAGTATCAAAGCACAGTATCATCATTACAGTCAGTAGCTATCACATTAGTAGATAACAGGTACTGATCACGTCTCAAGATCATCGTCATTATCACAAACACAATCGAACATGAACGAGTGCCCATCTCACTGTGGGCGAGTACCGCCGCATAGGTACTGCTCACATCACAAGATCATATAGCCAATATCATAAGAGAATATAGGAACCGGTGTACAAGTACAAGTATATGTACTTGTACACCGGTTCCTATATTCTCTTATGATATTGGCTATATGATCTTGTGATGTGAGCAGTACCTATGCGCCGGTACTCGCCCAGTGTGAGATGGGCACTCGTTCATGTTCGATTGTGTTTGTGATAATGACGATGATCTTGAGACGTGATCAGTACCTGTTATCTACTAATGTGATAGCTACTGACTGTAATGATGATACTGTGCTTTGATACTCGTGTCACATTGATTCTGCATGTGCTAATATGGATGATGACAAAATCCTTGATAAGCTTGATCTTGTAACTGGTAAAGTCTGAACTATATAATTATATGGATGTGATGTAGGCTTCGCTGAAATTTTGTATGTAGGAAGATGCATAGTGAATTGATGTGTGTTTTTAACAGTTTGAATTTTATTGTAATTGCCGCTCTCTCGCCATTTTTGATTCCACCGAAGAAGAACCAAGTTCGAAAATATATTCTGGACCTTTTTTCAATTAATTTATCTGATATTATGAGCATAAGGTCAATTTTACCATTTTTATTGACTCTGCGTTTCATAAAAAAGTAAATAAATAAGGCAACCATCTAGATATTGAAACAACAGCCAGGAGCCTATAAGCGTAAATCAGACTTCTTTTCTTGGGCGCTAAATAGCAGCGCCAGTTTCATCTCGACCGGTGAGAATCATGACCAACGGCCGGAATGGTGCACTGTAATTTATCAGTCCCACGTACTTTGAGAGCTGCCGCTGCAGCCAATGGGCGTCGATGTCCTGCGGGTGAAGAGCCTTCTCCTTCTTCATCAGCGATTCGTCGCCTCCTTGAAGCTGAAATAAAAAGCAGCCAGTGATTAAAACGCACACCGCAGCTTAGCCTTTGTTGCATCCCCTAACGTGGATTGACCAATATTGTACATCTTCCAAAAATGTACGTTAACAAGAAGCTCAAGCGTCGAGTTCCCGCAACTATAACCGTGTATGTGACGAGTGTCCGGGGGGCCTATTCTGTTCACGACTCACATTGGCGGCCGAGATGGCGTTGTTGGCCTTGGACTCCTCGCCCTCATCATCGTCGTCGTCCTCTCGCACCTCGCCGTACACGTCCTCGTTGTCGCCCTCGTCCTCCGACTCCTCAAACTGCACGTTCACGCCGTACGTGTCGTCCAGCTGGTCCACTGCACGTGGAACAAACAGGATGGTAAAAGATATTTATAGCCATGTACTCACTAGTAACTAATCGACTGTCAGAAAATATCTTGGTAAAGTAGGCAAAAGATTTGGTAGGCAGAGCTGTTTCCAATGCGGCTATCAAATAGCTTGCAAATATTTATGAGTTGACCATCGTTCATGCGATACCGGATTATTACTACCCACGGCACAAACATCCATTTATTAGAACACTACGGTCAGCCAACTGTTGTACTGGACTCTCTCCCTCCAAAGGTCCATCGCCGACATGTCCGTTAGCCAGTCCTCACCTGCCGTGTTGGCCTTGACCTCGGCGCCGAAGTCGGTGATCTTTTTGCCGAGGTTGACCAGCAGGGCGAAGCGTTCCTCGGCAAGCGGTCCGAGAAGGCCCTCCGTCTCCTTCTTGCGCTCCTTGTCCTTCATGCGGTCGTTCTTCAGCACGGTCAGCACCTCATCGGCCGCGCCGCACAGAACGTCACGGGGCTGACCGGAAGAGGTACAGAGGCGTGAGACGGAGAGGAAAATCAGCGCGACAATACAACACTCTATATTTTTTAAGTAAAATTTCAGGATTTTTAAGTAAACACGCCCTAATAAACATAAAGAGCTGAACAATCGGGCCCGATACCCATGGACCTGCTAGCTGCGAGCAGCGATTATGACAAACATTGCTAAGGAAGCCAGCCTGCAGAGGCCAGCACCTTCACCTTGTCACTCCAGGTGCGTCCCTGAGCCCCGTACACCTTCAATTCCCCACATCATACGTCGTCAGGTGCTCGTGCCCCGATCTCGGACCTGGTCAGCGCCCGGTATCCCGGTCTTCCACCCGGTCAGTCTCTCGTGCCCCGACCTCGCCCTCCGACAGTCTCTAGTGCCCCGACCTCGCCCTCCGACAGTCTCTAGTGCCACGATTTCGCCCTCCGACAGTCTCTCGTGCCCCGATCTCGCCCTCTGACGGTCTCTCGTGCCCCGATCTCGCCCTCTGACGGTCTCTCCCGTGCCCCCGACTCCGCACCTGGTCTCCGATGGCCTCCTGGATGAAGCTGAGCAGCACCTCGTACGTGTGCCGCGTCTCCTGCGTCTTGGGTCGGTAGTAGATGCCCACCATCTCCTCGACGCCCTCAGAGAGCAGCGTCGTGCCGCGCATCTTGGCAAAGTCGTGCTGCGCCTCATCACGCTTCTGACGCCTGGGCGCAGGGGAAGACGGCAACTTACAAATGCAGCTAAACAACATACAGATGAATAGCGTTCGAGTTAAGCCGGGGCTGAAGAGTCTATATATGGCTTCATATCAGTTGATTTTAGCTGCACTGCAGAAAACAAACTTATGGTGAAAGTGAATCGAGAGATGCAAGGCAATCGGCAAAACTATAAGCATCGCGCCATGGGTGTATGGGTGTCATGGT
This sequence comes from Amphibalanus amphitrite, assembly GCF_019059575.1. NCBI lineage: Eukaryota > Metazoa > Arthropoda > Thecostraca > Balanomorpha > Balanidae > Amphibalanus > Amphibalanus amphitrite. The sequence goes on along the minus strand of NW_024882427.1, from coordinate 227,891 downwards.
CCATGCTTGTTTATGACTGACTAAGACTGCAATCCACAAACCGAGATCCCGATCTAGCGGTGGTGCGGCCAACCTTGGGGATACAGAGTCCGACTTGTTTCCGTTTATCGCGGTTTAAATCGTATTCCTGAATGAACGGACTTACTTGACTTTGCGCTCGTCGGTTTTCTTGGGTTTGTCCTTTTTGGCGCGGTCTCCCATTCTGGTGCCTTCCAGCTTTCCGACCAGCGAGACGACCTCTCCAGTGGCCTCATCTCTGCCTCGCCGCTCCACCAGCCGGAGGTCGGTTTGGAGGACGAGGTTCGAGTTCTGTGGAGTGGATATGTGCTCATCGTATGCTCATTTCATGGTGCATCCCGACACTAAGGATTGTGAATGACTTTTTCACAAGATACAAGATACTTTGCTTCATTAATGAATCAATAAAGTAGCTAACTAAGCTTAATCTGTGCCCCGTAGGACCATCGGCGGACCCTGCCGCCCGTAGGGAGGGTCCCTAATATCTCGGAAAGTTACCGGCCGATTTTCAAAATACAAACGGCGTTCGAAAGCCCCAACGGGGACTACCACGTGACCCAATTTCATTGACCTTGGTCCAGCCGATGACATCACAGCTGACCTGCAATGTTACTTTTGACCTGACCTGTCAAAGGTCGCATTTTTCACCATTTACAGGTATTCTAAGAAATATGTTGTACAATCGAGCAAGAGGCATAAAATCATCGATGGAGAGTTGTTTGTCTGACATATAATTTGCTATTTGAGGTCACTGATACCAAGTCAGGTCACAGAGGTCAGGTCACTGAGGGTCACTCAGACTCTGCACCCCACAGCCCTGTTCTAAGATGTGACAAATAAATTGGTAAGAAACAAGTGGGTCTGAATACATACCTACCTACCTACATTTGATATTCCTGTCACAGAAACCAGGGTCAACAATTTAGCAATCTGATTGGTGCATGCATGACTTAAACCTCATTGATAACTAGAGACCCACAAGACCTTTCACAAAGTGTCACTCCACTTCAGCTTCTTTCTTGCTGTCTTTTATCCCTCGCACGACCAGGCCATTTCTCATAACACGAACGACCAGGGGGGGGGGGTTGTTACGACCCCCCCCCCTGGCGTTTCGAAACGGAAGGTCGTAGAGCTTAGCGGAAAAAACCAACGGATTGCTCTCAACGAGATCTCGCGATTGGTTGTATATTTTTGGTCCTAGGTCAACATTTGACCTACTTATGACCGGTCAAAGGTCAAATTTTCCGAAAAAATCAAACTTTTTCAACTTTCCGCGGCGATTGCGGCAAAACGGTGGGAGATATCGACTTGAAACCTTCACTATCGTGTTCCTTGATCAATTCTCTATCGTTTGGTATGTATTTCGTTTCCCTAGCTCTAAAAATGGCGCGTTGGGAGCGCCGGAAGTCGGCAAGGTCACAGTCGGCGGCAGAAATTCGAAAAATCAAAATTTTAATTTTTGAAATCTGATTGTATTTTTGGATTTGGGAGGTCCATTTGCTCCCTATAGAAGTTAATATTGCTGCATATTCCCATTGAGGTGACAAGAATTAGCAAAATAGTGGTTCGGGCGCTTTTCAAAAATAGTACCGGACGCTGTTCCTCTTGTGACGTCATAGCTCCGTGACCTGACCTGACCCGGTCAATTTTCTTGCACCACACGATAGCCAATGCTTGCCCCAACATGCATGGGAAGTTTCATCATGATCCATCAAACAATGTGGGTATCACCGGCAGAAAACCTAGGGATTCGGCGCACACGTTTGGTAACTGTCGGCCGGAGGCTGTACCTCTTATGACGTCATAACTCCGTGACCTGACATGACCCGATCAATTTTTTTCGGCAAAAAATGCGCAAAGGTTGCCCCAGAGGGTATTGAAAATTTCAGCCCGCTACGACAAGCCGTTTAGCGTGCACTTCGAAAAAACCTCAGGGGGGGGTTGATACAACCCCCCCCCCCCTAGGCGTTCTAGGGTTATAGCATAGTGTGTTATAGTTTGTGGATACCTTTAATAATTAATTTCCAAGACATTTGACTTAATTGTGGAAAACAATTAAGCAAAGGTAGCCATGTATCTTGGTGCTGAATGAGAAGGAACAAGTCTAGCAGTTCTATTGCTGGTGGGGATTGGTTATTTTAGCCATACTGAGCACTGCAGATTTAACCCTCGCATGTGTGCGGCGTTTGCCAGCTTCTAATGTGTAGGGGGGGGGGGTCGGTTGGACCCCCCCCCCCTTGCCGTTTGGCCCCTGATCGAGCTAGAGCTTCGCGGAAAAAACGAGCGTGTTGCCCGTGACGAGAGGAAGCCGATGATACCCAATTTTAAGGTCCTAGGTCATTGGTTGACCTTCCAGGTCAGGTCAATGACCCAAAGTCGGGAAAATCGGGACCTGTTAGAAAGTCGTAAAGCGTAGCTGCTAAGGAGTTTTTCGGGGTGCTGATCACGAATATCGTGTTAGTTTTGATCACAGATGATGTCTTGAAGCATTTAGACCAGGTCGGGTCAGGTCAGGTCAGGTCAACCAGTAGGCGTCGTGACGGGTATTCGTAGTACGTGTCAACCGCCTCTGACAGCTTCGTAACATGTTACGAAGTCACCAAAACTACTTCGTAAATGTTCAAATGGTTGCTAAATTCGAATTCAGCTCCAAAAACTAGCCTAGAAACATGTAAAACTCGAAAAAGTGAACCGAGGTCACCCGAGGTCACCAAAGGTCAATGACCTGACCTGACCTTCAGGTGACCTTGACACACACGGGAGTAACATCAAATCACATGTTTGAACGTTTGAAACCACGAAAAGCTTGCAAACACGTGGCTAGTGCGAGCCGACATACGCGAAATCGCGATTCCGGCCAAACATGGTCTCGGAAAAGAGGTCACAGGTCAAAGGTCATTTGGGTCAGGGTCATGAAATTTTCAGGGTAGGTGTAAAATTGATCAATGCGAGGGTACTGAAAGTTTCGTCGCGATCGGCCGCTTTTTACGCGAGTTATTCGCGAAAAACCATGGGGGGGGGTCCATCCGACCCCCCTACACATGCGAGGGTTAACAATATGTGTTCAGTACTGCATATGCTGTGGTGCTTGTGCATGTTTACATGAAATCACACTGAGTAAAAAAAAAAACACGTGCAGAGACTGGCTCATGTGGACCCTGTGGATTGTGGAAGGACTTAGTTTGCAGCACCTATTTTCAGTCAAATATTGCCTGGCATGGTTAAGTTGAATGTCACTGCTTGCACTGCTAAATGTTCTTGCCACCACAATAATAATTTTAAACTATAACAATATATAAGACCAAAATTACCTTGGCTGGTCAAAATCCATAAGTTAGCCAAGTCTTGTTATGGGCAGATTATAATGCATGCCAGCAGAGGCAGCATGGATGAACAGTTTGGAAAATACAAACCAGTACAAACCTACCAATCACCAGGCTATAAATTTGTGGCAGCCTGGGCCCACACTAGCACCAGCCAAGGCATTGCAATTCTACAATTGCCATGGAATGTGCACATGAACAAAAGTAAGATAAAGAACAGCACTAAAGAGCCATTAACAGCATCTGAGAAAGCCCTCCAGGTAAGCCTGAACAGCAAGTTAAGCCAATCTGCCGGTCTGCAAGTAGCTGCAATGCAATGCATCATTGACAGACAATGAGAGTTCAACAGTTTACTGCATGGATAACATCACTCAGTGCATAAGCTGCCCAATAATAAACATCAAGAGTCCACACAGTACTGCAGCATCCCTATCCACAACTGATTATCACTGATAATCGTCCCAGTTCCCACACAATGCAGCTCTCGACTTGTCAATAGATCGACTTTCAAATATTGTTGTTTGTCAACAGCAAAGTGGTTGAACCGAGCTGATCTACTAAATTACATACTCACCGCCTTATATTCATACTGCAGTGAGCGTGCAGTTGCGTCAGCCATGGTGCGTCTTCAAAAGCCGGTAAATAGTTGACTTGCACACCACCGGTTTTTGTTCAAGCCACTTCAACCAAGTTTCTCGTCCTCCTAGGACTTCCAGTGCCTACAAAAGCATTTCAATCAGCCTAGGATCGCAAGTTTCTTGAATTCTTCTGTGAAGTGCCGTACGTTCTGAAAAAATCACCTGAAACACATCAAATTGACAATTTAAAACTGAAAACCAAATACACGGCTCCTCATACACACAACAGCCGCGTTACCGCACCCGACCCCCACCGGACACGATTTGGTAGCCGAGGTCTGTGACGTCAGCCGGGCGTGAAGTTTTCCCTTCACCATAGGCTTCACACACAAACCGGCCGAAGTTCATGCCAGGATAGCCCGGCTTGAAAGTGCAAAAATGATTAAATTTTGCCCTCAATAGATTCATTGCTTCATTTTATAACTAAAAACGTCCGTTATTAGGACTCAATGAAGGTAAAAAGTACTCAAAATCGAAGTTCAAGAAGATGCTGTCCGAGCACAATCTGGTAACATCACGTGACCTCTTTTAAAGGGACCCTCCCACCTTAACATTAGTTTTGAGTTGAGATAGCCAAGTTTGCGGCCAGGCTCAGAAACCACCATTTATCCTGGTCGCAACCCCAGCAGCTTTATGGTGTTCAAGAAATTTCTTCCCTTTACTTGCAGGGTGGGACCAGCGTGGTCCCTATCTCTTAACCATTACGGAAATCTGATGACGTCATCAGGCTTTCGAACGTCCGTTAAATGTTTGACTAAAACGTTTTGCAGCACGCGGTGGTATATGCTGCTTTGCGCGCAACAAATGCCGCACTTTCAAATAAAGTCGCTAGGAACAGCGGAGATCCCAAAAAGTAAACAAAAGTAAAAGTCTAATATCTTGAAAACCGGTGAATATTTTTCGATGAAATTTGGTAGATATTCGTTTTTGCTCTTTCTGAACCGAGCGACATCACTTTCATGCCAATTCATTGACTTTTTTGAAGGTGGGAGGGTCCCTTTAAGCAGAATGTATATAATTCAAGGATGTTATTACACGATTGCTGCCTAAAACATCATAAATAATACGCTTGTAACATTTATTGCTTCTGTTTAAGTCATAACATTGCAAAACGCAAAGTTTATCATGGAAGTCACGTGACCAAAGGTATAGCAGGGGTTGGGACAAGCACTCAAAGGATTTCAAGTTTTTTAATTAAATTATATAAGTTTCATGATGAAATTGAAAGAATGTATTTTTTCCTAATGAAATACAAATTTCCGTATGTAAAATATTTTCCTTATGGGCGAAATTCTCCATATAAGAAATGTCAGTGACGTCACCAGGGCTTTACTGGGCTTTACTCAAAACATCGGACCTACCTGTTTCTTATAGGTATCTTGACCGCACCCACGGTATATAGAGAACTCGCACCGCTAAAAACGTTTGAGAAATACCAGGCCTGGGATAAGGCTGTATATCACGTGACTTTGTCGTGGATTATTGAAGTGTTTTGAAAATAATTATTTTTGTACCACCTTTGTTGCTTCATAATATAACATAAAAAAATGTATTTATTGAAAAAATGACGACAAAATTTGATTTCAAGTAGAACAGGCTTAAATTAAAAAAAATCATGGCAAGCGCATGGTTTATGACACTAGTAACATTGGATGTTCTTAGAGATTGTCTCAAATGCGTCAATTATAAGCGACAGCTAGTCACAAGCGTGGGAACACGTGGTTGGTGTTGCTGAAGGTGTTGCTGTCGCAGTTAGTTGTGTGTTTTAAAATTTTTAGAGGGGATATAGTGTGTATCCAATGGTTTTCAATTATTGAGGTCCATATCCAGCCTGCTGTGTGCCATTACCGCTGATAGGCACCTGGGTACTGAGGAAATATCTGGTGTTTTTGCAGCAAGCTGTCGCCCATTTTTTGCTTCCGATCACATTCAGGATTTTGTGCCGACATTTTGTTGCTTTATACTGAAGGCACCCATCAGAATCCTGGTGAAACTTTTATTGCAGAGTTGAATGAACCAGCAAAATGACTGAAGGTGTTGTCAAAGACAAGTCACAGACGTTCTTGAAGTTACGACTTGAGTCAAGACATGATGCTTTTTTGACTGAACCATGTGTTCAAGTTACAAGTGATGGTGAGAACATACTTTGTCAGTGTGGTGACAAAGTGAATGTTTTGAGTTGTGCCTCAGGAAAGGTACTGCATGCCTTGGAGGCCAAAGATGATCCCATTTATGCCATGAAGCTCAGTCCCAAGGATGATTTATTGGTCACAAGTCACACCTCTGGTCTGCTTAGGTTGTGGGACTGGAAAAAGAATGAGACTCAACGAGTGTGGAAGTCACTTCACATTGGTCCCATTCCCAAACTGGGGTTTGACAATACAGCAACTCTGGTGGCAAGTGGAGGAGTGGATGGAACTGTCAAGGTGTGGGACATAGTAAGACAGTACTGTACTCACAACCTGAAGGGCTCAGTGGGTGTCATAAGCACTATTGAGTTTTACCAGAAGGAAAAAGAGCTGTTCATTTATGCATCAGGAGATGATTCTGTGATTCGCTGCTGGAATCTTTCCACCTCTGAAGTCACTCAGGAACTGAAGGGTCATTTCAGCAAAGTGACCAGCCTGAGCATATGCAGAGCCACCCAGCAGCTGATGAGTAGTGGTCGTGACAAGGTGCTGATGTTGTGGGACCTCAGAGATGGATCACTTGTCAGAACTGTGGCAACTCATGAGGTCATGGAAGTAGCAGTTCTGGTCCCTCCCGGTGGTTCAGTGGCAGGGATTGAGTGTGGTGGTACCACTCATGCCATCACAGCTGGAGAGCGAGGAGTTCTGAGAGTCTGGAACCTGTCAACATCTGAGTGTGTCTTTACACAAGGAGAACATTCCAGCTCTTCAATGATCTGCCAGCTGCTATTTTCTGAAAAGAACAGTACAATGACAGTTGTGAACCATGAGCATAACATTCTCATGTATGACATTCAGACAGCAGAACTGAAAAGACAATATGTTGGCTTCAGTGATGAAATCCTGGATGTTGTTTTCTGTGGTGAAAAAGAATCCAATGTTGCTGTGGCAACAAACAGTTCGGTCATCAAGGTCTATGAAGTTGACACATTCAATTGTCAGCTCGTCAATGGGCACACAAACACGGTACTCTCACTTGCAGTGTCTCCAGTGAACAAGAATCTCTTCGCATCCAGCTCGAAGGACAACACAATCCGTCTCTGGCGCCTCACCGATGCACAGAAGATCGTGTGTCTGGCTGTCGGCTCGGGCCACACCGCCTCGGTGACGTCGGTTGCCTGGAGTCAGCTGACTACCAGCTTCGTTGTGTCTGGTGCTGAGGACAAATGTGTGAAGGTGTGGGACATCCCAGCTTCAGCAGTTGCTGCCAAGAAGAACGAGTCTGCGGCTGCGCCGGCCGCTCTACACTGTCGCCGCACCGAGATCGCGCATGACAAGGACATCAACTCGGTCGCTGTGTCGCCCAACGATCGTCTTCTGGCCACGGCTAGCCAAGACAAGACTGCGCGGCTGTACGCCACCGAGGGCCTGGCGCTGACAGGGGTGATGCGCGGCCACCGGCGGGGCGTCTGGTCCGTGACCTTCTCACCGGTGGACCAGATCGCCGCCACGTGCTCGGCCGACTGCACGGTGCGGCTCTGGTCCATCACGGACGCCAGCTGTGTCAAAACGTTCGAGGGCCATGACTCCTCTGTGCTGCGTGTGGCGTTCCTCTGCCGTGGCATGCAGCTCCTGACCTGCTCGGCTGACGGACTCCTCAAACTGTGGAGTGTGAAGACCAACGAGTGCGTGCAGACGTACAGCGAGCACGAGGCCAAAGTGTGGGCGCTGGCGGTGCGCGCTGATCAGAGGCTGTTTGTGTCCGGAGGAGCCGACTCTTCCCTGCTGGTCTGGAGGGATGTCTCGGAAGAGGAGGCGCGCGTAGACGCCGAGGCTACCGCGCTGCGCGTCTCACAAGAGCAGGCCCTCAGCAACCTGGTCCAGCAGCGCCAGTGGCTGCGAGCCCTGAAGCTGGCTATCAAGCTGAAGCGGCCGTTCCGGTGTCTTCAGATCCTGAAGGAGCTGCGTCGTGATGGCGGCAACGAGACCAGTCAGCTGAGCGATATCCTGACTCAGCTGCGCGACGATCAGGTGGAAGATCTGCTGCAGTTTGTCGTCGAGTGGAACACCAACAGCAAGCACTGCCACGAGGCGCAGTTGGTGCTGAACCTGTTGCTGCGCCTCCGGCCGCCCGAGGCCTGGCTGAAGATGTCCAACTGCCGCACCCTGATCGAAGGACTGCTGCCGTACACAGAGAGACACTTCGAGCGGATGAACCGTATGCTTCAGAGCATCAGTTTCATCGACTACACCGCCAGCTGCCTGAAGATCACGTCCCGTCAAGCGCCCGGACCGGCAGCTCTGACCGAGTACCCGGATGAGGACCTCTTCACAGACGCCAAACCGGTGTTGCGCCCAGCATTTGCCGCCCAACAAACGGCGAATGCTGAGGATGATACGAAAGCTGAGGAAGATGCAGAAGAAAAGGATGCGGAGAAAAATGAGAGTGATCCCGGTGACGATGCTCATCTTAAGGATGGTGCTGCTGCAGCAGTGGAAATGCGCAATAGCAGCGCATCAGAGGACAGTGGACTGGAAACAGAGGAGCCTACGAAATCGGCGAAGGCTGTGAAGCCTAAGAAAAGAGTGCTAAAGAGGGGTGGTAAGAAGGCAGCAGTTGGGGGAAAGAGTAAACGGCGGAAGGTGTGACTGTCGCTGTGGTGACTTGTTTTTTGCTTGGTCCTTTGTTGCGTGCTCTGTGACGCCGTTTTTCACCGAGCATGTATGTGACTTTTGTTTGACGGGAAATGCAATTAGTGGTAAAATGTGAGATGGGATTGATAGGAGACATCGAGGTGTTAATAACAATAAGGATCGATCACTAGTGTGCATTATCATGCTTGCTGCCGCTGCTCCCAATGTCAAATAAATGCAACAGATGGGAATACGTTCTGTCTGTTATTTCAACAGCCTTTTTCATTGTTGAGTCGAGGGTGATAGTAACACAATCAAGGTATCGAGACATTGACAAATCATTGATACATTGACAGGTCATCGTGACAATGAGATTGATAGGATAACTCAGGGTAAACGACATGAATGCCACACGGATACTGTCCCAGTTTCTTCACTTTCTTCCAGTGTCTACAGTGATTGTGCTATAAATCAGGTTGTACTCCCATTGGGACAACAAAACTCCCAACAAAACAAACATTGGGACAGCCAGTCTACTCCCGGGTCACTACCCCAGCGTCATCAAGCGCACGTTTGTTGCAAGTTGCAGTCGGCATGTTGATGAGCTTTTGGCTGACACTCTCCTGGCTAGGCCTGCTGGTCGAGTAACTATAGGTACACGGTATAAATAGAACTTATAAGTCTCTCGAAAGTATTGCTATCGCTCCCTGGTTTGAGAGCTCCTCAGGTTATCCGTTATTTAGCGTTGGCCGGCCCGTCGAACCGTAAAAACGGTCCGGGCCGGCCGCCGGCTAGGCGGTCAACTCTAAAAAAAAAACAGCTGCTTTTAAACTAGGGAGCGAGAGCGATAGTTTCAAGAGAGACTATATGATGTATGTCGCGGGCTAATTGCTCGTTATATTGGCTGCAAAGTCGGGTAAGGAAGGTAGCCAAGAAGGGCCGCGGGCTTACGAAGCACCGGGAGCGGGGCGATCATCTCAACATTGACATATATTTGCCTCTATACCTACTCTAAGTCCAGGGCACATGCGATGCTACCGCGATGACTAGTCTACTGGGACCTGTGAGACATCTGCTGTGAAAATTTCGGCTTCATGACACGGAAGTGTCATAAGTCATTTCCGATCCGGTATGAAACAAAAACGGTCAAAGGTCAAAAGCAAGTCAAAACTACTGGATATAACATTCGCTTACACAAAGGGATCTATTAGTGAATACCTTCACCTGTAAATATGGTAGCACTTTCATTTATGACGCGAATGCCTCAATCAATTATGTTCAGCAAAATTATTTCTATGGTCCTGGCCAATCCTGAGCTAACCTTGCTGAGAAAGGTGGCAGCTGATTCGTCAGTTTCTGCCGGCTTTATCCGTGGGTGTTATTTGTCGAATATCGAATAGGATACCAAAGGGGCATATAGGGGCCGTGGCTTGGGGCTTTAGTTTTAGCACGTGTGCAAGGCCCTGTCTGTTGAAGCCCGTATCAGTATCATATTTTCGCAATTCTCGTTTTTTTTGCTATATTCCACTTCTTGTTTGTATTCATTGCAGGCATCTGTCTGGACCTAATTCAAGGGTAAGCTTTTTAGACAAGGTTGAGGTATGGTTTTGGGCCGAAAGGGGCTGATGTCCGTCCGTCTCCATCACCATCAAAAATAGCTAAATTGTCTGAATTGAGAAGCCTGTTCATCACGAAATACTATATAATATTCTTATCAGCATGCATAGTATGCAGTATTTTCCTTGATTCACAACAGGAAAGAGAAGTCAATTAGAAAGAGCCGCTAACATGCACGACTAACTCCATTTTGGCTCAAGTTGCATTCAGGCATCTCATTGCCTAAAAAATATTATTTAATCAAAGCTTGGTGATACTGATAAAACTCTCATTACTGATAAAGCAGTAAAGCTAGAACATCACAAAAAGGAATTCTTAACAGGTATTTGATAACTTTTGCTGATGTTGTGTCAATGTGTCCTAAGAACAAGATTTGACATAATGTAGCATGAATGCCCATGGAATGTGAATGGAATGGTTAGTCCAAACATTCGGTTGGCCTTACCAATGGCAGCTGCTGCCTGTTCCCTGAATTTCAGCCGTTGATCCATGAGAACGGGTGTGCCTGCGCACTGCGATGAAGTACTCAGCCCGCACAATACAATTGCCCAGGCTAGGCAATTGGCTAGGCACCTTATATTTGCTCTGAGTTCAACATTTGGGCCTCCAGAAAATAAAATGCAAAATTGATGTTCTCATGATTTTCCTGAATAATTTTTAACTCAGTTTGTGCATTGGTTTTCCAACCTGTACTTTTTTGTCAGGATGCTTAAGGAGAATTGTGTCTTGACTCTCAAGTGGTCGGTATGAACATTTGTTAAAGTCAAGATCATGACCTGACATGGCACGCTGTCAAAGGAATGGTCATGTCTCATAGCAGTGGGTCCTGATTGCTGATAAGAACATATTCATTGCTTAAAATGTCTAAGAAGTAATTGTCTAACAACTGATTCTAATTTGCCATTGGCCTCAGCCTACCAATCAGGAGATGGGAGTTGGGTTTAATTTTCTATTTCAGTACCTAATTTCAATATAAACAGTAGCAACTCTGTACTAACTCAAGCAGTAGCACTTTTTATGGCAGTTTTGGCCGTATTCCTACAGCTTAGGTACTTGTAAGGGACATGTGTTCAGATGGGCATCATGAACAATGCATCGGTGGTGACTGCTATATTTTCCCCACCAGTTCCGTAGCCCGAGATGTGGTGTCGCCATCTGTCCCGACTGTCGGGCCGCGTCCCTCGGGTGGTCTGCGCGCGGTGGCTGCGCCGGTCGGCAGCACTGCCCGCTGACGAGGACGGCGATCGGCGCCGAATGCCGCGCTCCGTCGCCAGTCGGTACCGCGACCTGCGCCAGCGGCCGCGCGTCATCCTGGACGTGCACGAGGAGGAGCAGCTGGCGGAGCGGGGCGCGGCGCCGGCCGAGGAGCAGGCGCTCTGGGACCCGCTGGACGCGTGGAGCGCCGAGCGCGGCCGCTCCGGCGTGTTCGATGTGGAGGAGCTGGTGGAGGTGCTGCGCGAGGAGGGCATGGAGGACCTCTGCGTGCTGCGGTTGCCCGAGGACCACGCCTACGTGGGCCACATGGTGCTGGCCACGGCCCGTTCGCACCAACACATGCTGGCCACAGCGCAGTTCGTCAAAAAGCTCTACAAGCGGAAGCGGCTGTCGTCGGATCCTGTGCCTCGCATAGAGGGCCGGACGTCAAAAGAATGGATTGCGATGGACATGGTGAACATTGCGCTGCATCTGTTCGACCGGCGGGCGCGGGAACACTATGATGTAGACGGCCTCTGGGCGGTCGGTCCGCGATACGACGAGAAAAGTCAGCAGGAAGAAGAAGACAACCTGCTGGATCTGAATCCTCTAGCGGAGTTCACACCGAATACTCCACTGTTGGAAAGGGACTTGAACGGAAAATAATGGAGCCTGTTCTGTTCATTATTGACATTGGTTGTTGTTCTTGTACTACGTTGCTGCGCAGTGTGCACTATTACGTGCAATTATGTATATATAGGTACGTTTTCCCGTCATGGCGGAGATACTGTATCAGATATCTGTGAATAAGCAATAAATGTTATACTGTGACTTTGCCTGGTAGGTGAGTGTGATCAATGGTTCGGGCACAAAAGCGGGGCTGATACCGAAATCCTCCGCATTCTAATCGGAATAAAAGATGAAGTAATTGTGAAATAAGGTATTCCACAGTGAAGAAGTGACGCTTGGAACCTTCCGCCACGTTTCCAGTTTAAACACATACGGATGAGAGAATCTGGTGTGTTTTTTTATCGTGAGGAAGTGCTTGTGCGATGGGCTATGAAGGTGGAATTATTAATTTTTCCCTTCACTTCAATTTGGTAGCAAATGAGAAAGACAGACGTGGAGAGCTAAAGACAAACTTTTCACGCACGCTTTGGGACAGGGCTGTGTGTTTGTGTTGTGTGCAAGGCTAGTTGTGTGGTTCGAGATTTTTTTGTCGTATAAGTTAGTGTTTACTTTTTATTTCAAGTTTTGCCTTTTTGCGAGGGAAGAGGCCCTTGTTACATTTGTAACATCAGCATTGATGTGCTTTAGCGTCTTGATTCTTTTGAAAGTGTTAAAGGGACCCTCCCACCTTAACATTAGATTTCAGTTGGGCAAACTAGACCTTTGGAATCAAAATATGGAGGCATCAAAAGATTGATTCCTTTTGGGCATAAATGCAGACCATTTCTAACTTACCAATCACATTAAAATAAGAGAGTGTTTCATGAAGGAGCATGCCTGATCTTGAACAGAAATGCTTGAACTATCTCCTAAGCAAAATAATAATGTTCCTATCATAACAATTTGAATTCCATAGGTAGTGAAAGGCAATCAAGGAATTGATTCACTTTAAACAGATAATCATAATATTGATTCCCCATCAGCTGGCTAATCATTATTTTGATTCACAGGTAATGTTAACAGATAGGGAACAATGACTTGCAAGAATACAGCATTTATCTTGCTATTAATCTCATTTAGTGGTATCCTCAGCACCACAACTGATACCTAAAGCATTGTTGTACTTTACCTTCACTACATTTGATAACAATTCACAATTTTTAAATGTCAAGAATACAAAAACTGAAGCAACAGGTAAACACCATATAAATAATATAAAAGCACTACAACAATGATAATTAGGGGTTTAAAAATTTCATTTTGCCATTTTACACAAATACTGATTGGTTAGTATGTGATTCATGATACAAAAATAACATACAGTGTGATTTCCTCAAAACAGCTTTTATGTGATGGACAGTGGCTCTGTCTTTTTCCCATTCACAAGGCCAAAGGGACAATTTCTTAGCTTTGAGGTAACACTTTTTGCAAACCTACCACATTTTTCTACCTTTTAAGAGAAAAATCTCACCGTCATGGGCCTTTTTTCAACCGTAACGATTCATTTGAAGTCAAAAGTGTACCCAAATGAATCAAAAAATTGATTCCATGCCCATATTTGGTCATGGCTCCTCCCACCAGAATCAAATTATTGATGCCTCCATATTTTGATTCCAAAGGTCTAGTTTGCCCAACTGATTTGAGTTGAGATAGCCAAAATGGGGTCCCTGGCTCACAATTACCGGTTTCGGCACTCACAACATCGAGAAATGCCTTAAATCGGAAATATTGAATTTCAAAATTGCAACATTTTGATTCAGAGGGACTAATGCATAGGAATACCCCTCTGAATGTGTGACGTCATCGCAGATATCTAACGATTTTTAATGTTTGACTAAAACGTTTTGTAGCACGCGGTGGCATATGCTGCTTTGCGCGCAACAAATGCCGTACTTTCAAATAAAGTCGCTAGGAACAGCGGAGATCCTAAAAATATAAAAAACGACAATATATTCAAATACACAATTAAAAAACAGAGCTTTCGGTAACAAATACCTTGATCACTGTGTGTATGTTAAAATGAAGGAATATTTTCAAATATTTCAAAAGGCAAATTGACTTCATCGCACGGGATACAGTTCAGGGACTACCTATAACTAGACGAACAGCACCAGACGCTAAAGGAATGAACCCACTCCTAGTATTAAATGTTTCGCGTGAGATAATATGAGCGGCTTCGATGATTTTGCGTTTTCGTTTTGTCATGTTCTTTCCTAAGATATGCGTCCCATCCCAGTCAGGCAGATGGTCACACTTTTCAATGTGAAGTACGATCGCATTCGATGTGCGATGGAACCTGACGTCATTCTTGTGCTCCTTTACCCTTACATCTACCCCCCTCCCCGTTTCCCCGACGTAACTTTGTCCACACCCCTTACATGGAATTTCATACACAACACTTTTCGCATTCGCTTCGGAACCATGTTTCGTTTTACGTCGTTCGATCAGTTCGCCTATCTTCTTTCCAGAACTGATCGCCACGTTCACACCTCCCTTCTGTAGAGTTCGTGATATTTCGTTGGCTTCTTTCGAGTTCGGAATCGTTATCCATCTTTTCGACTTTGGCCTCGCTTCCCTCTGAGACCTGTTTCTTATCTTCTTGGCCGTTTCTTTTTGTTTGATCAAAAATCCTTTTGGGTACTTGAGCCTCATAAACGAAGAGTAGATATGCTCGATCTCATCTTGTAAATATTCGTCGTCGCATACACGAAAAGCACGCAAAAAGAACCCAATCACTATTCCACTTTTTACTTTCTCACTGTGACCTGAGTAGAAATGGACATAGTCTTCTTTGCTGGTTGGTTTCCGGAACACTTTGAATTTGAAACGGCTCTCGCTTTTGATGATGCATGTATCGAGGAAATGCAGTTCATCGTTTTCTTCCTTCTCTATAGTAAATTGTATCTTTTCGTGGACCTCATTCAAATCTTGTAACTTATCTTCTAAATTCATGTTCTTCAATCAGCCCCATCTAGCTTAAAGAACAGTGATCACCCTTTCGGCGATACTGCCAGATGCTACTTACAAGAGGCGTGTCAAGTATTACAGGACAATATATATGTGCTAAATGAAGAACGAAGTGGACTTCGATTGGAACGTCAGGAAGAAGAAAAACTGAACAAACTAAACAACGAACAACGAACACGATTAAAACGAAAACTTGAAGACCTGTGCAAAAACAGCCCATGGAAAGAGGCAGGTAACGTCGACATTGTTATGAACTTATCATCGCGAACGCTAAACGACTACGAATCCGAAGCCTTAGCTCTTGGACTCAAGTTTGATTCCGGAAGAGATAAGTATTCGTTTGCGGATCATGTGGAAAGGAATTACAGATGGAATGATAGCGACGTCGAGAAGGGATACATCCAAGGGATTTTGACGTGCTGTAAAGCTTTGTCAGATAAACAACCGGGTAGCCTACCTAGAAGATATTTAAAGGCGCTGCGGGATTTGGCCAACGATAGTGGTATCATAGTAACCCAAGCCGATAAGGGCGGTGGAATAGTGATCATGGATAGAGCACAGTACATTCAGAAGATGCAAGATTTGCTGAGCGATAAAGATACGTACGAAAAGAAAGGGTCTGGTTTCAATGACAAAGAAAACAAAGTGTTCAACAAAGAAGCAAGAAAAATCCTGAAACGGTCCGAACGGGGAAAGAAGTTACAGCATGCCTTAGAGGAAGCACCCACCGCTCCAAAAATGAGGGGTCTTCCTAAGGTACACAAAAGTGGTACTCCTATGCGCCCAATCACATCCGGGATAGGAAGTGCTCCACACAAGCTAGCAAAAATATTGGCAAAGCCATTGACCAATGCTTTGGGGTCTATCAGTGGAGCGCACATCAAAAACACTGCGGAAATGATGGAAACGTTAAAAGAAGTACGACAAGTTGACGACAAAAAGCTAGCAAGTTTCGATGTTCGGTCACTTTTCACAAATGTTCCGGTCGATGAAGCACTAGAAGCAATAAAAGAAGTCGTCGATGAAATGGATGAAAACGCTCTGCCGCTACCGAAAAACGATTATCTAAAGCTGGTGTCCATGTGTATGCACTTCGGATCATTTACATTTGATGGTATCGAATACCTTCAAAAGAGTGGACTGGCGATGGGGTCACCTCTCAGTCCGGTGGCTGCCTGTCTATTTATGGAAAAGCTAGAAAAGTCAAAATATAGCAACATTATCGGAAGTGACTCGACCTGGATACGTTATGTTGATGACGTCCTCGTAGTAGTACCGAAGAACATGAATTTAGAAGATAAGTTACAAGATTTGAATGAGGTCCACGAAAAGATACAATTTACTATAGAGAAGGAAGAAAACGATGAACTGCATTTCCTCGATACATGCATCATCAAAAGCGAGAGCCGTTTCAAATTCAAAGTGTTCCGGAAACCAACCAGCAAAGAAGACTATGTCCATTTCTACTCAGGTCACAGTGAGAAAGTAAAAAGTGGAATAGTGATTGGGTTCTTTTTGCGTGCTTTTCGTGTATGCGACGACGAATATTTACAAGATGAGATCGAGCATATCTACTCTTCGTTTATGAGGCTCAAGTACCCAAAAGGATTTTTGATCAAACAAAAAGAAACGGCCAAGAAGATAAGAAACAGGTCTCAGAGGGAAGCGAGGCCAAAGTCGAAAAGATGGATAACGATTCCGAACTCGAAAGAAGCCAACGAAATATCACGAACTCTACAGAAGGGAGGTGTGAACGTGGCGATCAGTTCTGGAAAGAAGATAGGCGAACTGATCGAACGACGTAAAACGAAACATGGTTCCGAAGCGAATGCGAAAAGTGTTGTGTATGAAATTCCATGTAAGGGGTGTGGACAAAGTTACGTCGGGGAAACGGGGAGGGGGGTAGATGTAAGGGTAAAGGAGCACAAGAATGACGTCAGGTTCCATCGCACATCGAATGCGATCGTACTTCACATTGAAAAGTGTGACCATCTGCCTGACTGGGATGGGACGCATATCTTAGGAAAGAACATGACAAAACGAAAACGCAAAATCATCGAAGCCGCTCATATTATCTCACGCGAAACATTTAATACTAGGAGTGGGTTCATTCCTTTAGCGTCTGGTGCTGTTCGTCTAGTTATAGGTAGTCCCTGAACTGTATCCCGTGCGATGAAGTCAATTTGCCTTTTGAAATATTTGAAAATATTCCTTCATTTTAACATACACACAGTGATCAAGGTATTTGTTACCGAAAGCTCTGTTTTTTAATTGTGTATTTGAATATATTGTCGTTTTTTATATATATCTGTCATGGATAACACACAAGATCCTAAAAAGTAAACAAAAGTAAAAGTCTAATATCTTGAAAACCGGTGAATATTTTTCGATGAAATTTGGTAGATATTCGTTTTTGCTCTTTCTGAACCGAGCGACATCACTTTCATGCCAATTCATTAACTTTTTTGAAGGTGGGAGGGTCCCTTTAAAAGCAGTATGTGCAGTGGATGGGGTTCGGTTTATACTGGTGTACGGGTTGAGGTTGAGATGGTTTCAAAACACTTACAGGTTTGAGGTTGAAGTATTTATTCAATATTTACCCATGTACACAGGGGCTCTGCTACCAGGGAGGTCTGGGGTGGACCCCCAAATAATTCACTTCTGTAGTGCCTCTGGTAAATGTCAAAGATAAAGTCCTAAGCAGATTTCATTGGTGAATTTTTCATATTTTTACATTATTTGACATCCTGAATTCAAATCCCAAGGTATAATGTGTTGCGTTTTTGGGTCAGACACCCTCAGTCCTGGGAATAATGTGATGTTGCTGCTCATGCTGCCCTGGTATGCAGGTAAAGTTTTGTTACAAGTTTGAGATGCTGCTGGATTTGAAGTAAAAGTTTGGTACCTATTTATTGAGTCACTCTAAGGCTATGACGTGTTAGACTAGGTTGGGCCAAGTATGCTATGATTATTTATTTATGCTGGTAGAAAACAGTCATGCTTATTGTAGATGAAGATTTGTCTTTCTATTGGGTGGACTTAATTTTATAACAGATGATTGTTTGAGTTCAATGGTTTAAAGTTTTGGTTGTGGTGCTTTGTCAAGGGAATGTGTGTCATGATTCATGAGGATGTAGTAAGTATTTTACCTATCTTTGTTGCCATTCTTGAATGAATTATGATTCTTGCAGGTGTATCCATGTTTTAGGCACAACAATTTGGTACTCTTCTGGCTTGTGAAGACTGGTAAATGAGTCGAAGATAAGCCTTTCATTTGCAACTAGAGAAAAAGTGAGAAGACAAAAGCTTTTTTGCATTAATCTTGCATCTGCAACATTTTGCATGATTATGACTTCCAATTCCAATGTCATGGCAAAACCAAAGGAGTCAAAAATAGTGTTCAATGACTCGAGTATTCCTACATGGCTAGAAGGTTCAGCTAGTCCTGAACAATCTGAAGACAAATCCAGTGCCAGTGATCCATGGCTATCAGAAAATGTGCTCCTTACAAATCCTGGACCAACCTTGCCAGAAAGTGTTGTGCCTAACATTATATCTGAACATGGCAACATCATGAATAATTCAAAAAGCAAACAAAGGAAGAGACTCAGAACATCCTCATTTGGCAATGTAAGCCCTGCAAAGTGTTCAGCCAGTGAAGCAGTGGCCCAAGATGACATGTCCAGCTCCAGCAATGACGACACCAGCACAGCGGCTGCTGACACTCAGCCACATCCACCTCTGGCCAAGGCCGTGTCGCCGTCGTCCGACACTGGCGAGGACGTCATCATCGACGACTGCACGTTCAGTGACGATGACGACTGCGTCGTCCTGCCGACCACGGCGGCGCCCCCAGCTGCTGCCCCAGCCCCTTCCCCTCCGATCGCCCGTGCCTCCCGCGCGGGCCGGCGTGGTCCGCCGCCGCCGGGTAACGCCTCGGAGCCGGTGCCGTTCGGTGTGGACGAGGTTGTCCCGGTGGATGAGCGCACAGTGCTGGTCACCACCACTCCCGACTTCTGCCTGCTGCTCTGGGGCGCGTTCCAGGTGCGCGTGCTGCGTGGCGCGCTCCGGGTGCACGGGGCACTGCTGACGCCCGCGCGCGCCCAGTTCCTGCCCGTGTTCGCGCTGCGCGTGAAGGCGCTCCCTCCGCTGCTGTCGGCCGAGGACTGCGCCGCTGATAACACGGCGCCAGCCGGCGTGCCCGCGCTGCCGGCGGAGGCGGCGGCAGCGCTGGAGCGCACCGGGGGCACGGCGCTGCTGCTGCGCCGGCTGCCCAGCCACCTGCTGTCGCTGCTGGCCGCGAAGCTCGGCGACACGTTCACGCCGCGCCCGGACAGCCAGGACGCGGTGATGTCGCGCGTCGGCTGCCGGCTGCTGCGCGCCGCCGACGAGCTGCACCAGCTGGGTCTGAACACGTTCGCGACCAGCGCTGAGTGGGAGGCACAGCTGCGGCAGCTCGAGGTCCGCTCGACCGGCAAAGGTGAGCTGGTCGGCTGCGACGGCAGAGGGGGAAGTGGCAGTGGCTGCTAGGGAGAACATCTGTTTAATTTGGCGCTGCTGATTGGCAAGGAAAGACCAAAAAACGAACAGGTGCTTATTTGAACTAGCATATTGGTGCCGATAAGTAACAGGTCATGCGCTAGTGTATGATCGTGTGTTAGACGTGATGATGATTTTAGATTACTTTTTTATCACTGAAGTTTGGAGTTAGGAGAGAGACTGTTATTGACTACCTTTCTGCTTCAATTCGGCATAATAACTGATTTGCATAAGATTATTATCACTATTGACCTCTCTGTAGTGTCTGTTCTCTGTTATTTACCCTGATTGTTTCACAGAGCGTCTGCGTGTGGTGTTTGCCGGTGGCAAGGGCGTCGGCAAGTCGTCGTGGATGTACCACGTGCTGAACCTGCTGCTGAACACGCGGCGGCACGTGTACGTGCTCGACCTGGACCCGGGCCAGGCCGAGTTCACGCCCTGCGCCTGCCTCTCGCTGGTCAAGGTCGACACGTTCATTGTCGGACCGTCCTTCACACACCTCACGGAGCCGGTCAGGTGAGCGAGCCGCACGTATGAGAGTGAAATGGCTGTTCACGCTCTTTTTTGAACAAGATTTATTAGAAAAGAGCATCTAAGTTCCCTGCTACTGAGGGTTGTTGGGTCATGTGTTTGTATGCTCTATCTCACTGCCGTGCAAAGTCAAAAACGCATAACTAACAATTTTGGCAAAATTTGGTTTTTTATACCATTCGATTCCTCTCTATGAGCTACACATGCTCATATCAATATTAAAGTCTATACGTCATTTAATAACTAAATATTTCATATATAAGTTTGGAAAAAGCACACACAACACAATTAGGCAGGCATCCACAGAGGCAAAAACACATAACTTTTACATATCTACTCCCTGCTGGCAATCGTCTGGATTAAATAATCCTCCTTCCAAAACAAAAACGCATATCTGTTGCAGATATGCGTATTGTTGGTCTCCATGTGCACTAATGTCTTGGCATTCCAAGACAAAAACGCATATCTGTGTAGATACGCGTTTTTGGCTTGGTAAACAGTGAACGAGCAACGTAGATGTGCGTTTTTGTCGTGGTGGAGCGATTCTCAATTATGTTCATTCGACGAACTTTGCAGATATGCGTTTTTGACCGCTTCTCCTGAGCGGAGGTATCGTAGTGAAACACGTGATTCTTTTTTCGATGAGTGAATCTGCCGTGAAAAAGGAAAGGCTCGTAACTCATAACCAATATCATCTGCGAATTCAAGTTCTCTGTTCTTGTATCAATGGATTCCAATGAGGACAATGAGATGATAACATTTCTTTATCATTCTCATGTTTTCACTCCCAAGGGCGCACACAAGGGGGGGGGCACACGGGCCCGTGCCCCCCCCCCATTCCATTCGAGTCGGGGGCCCCTAATCAATAGACCGCCGAAGACCGTGTAAAAATGAGATGAAATAAAGTTTGAAAAGACCGGGAGGGCCCATCTCGTTCCCCAGCAGTCTCATATGAGTCCATAAAATGCCCAGTAGCGCAGCCAGGATTATTGTGAAATTGCAATGGCCCTCAAAAGGCCTCAAAGGGCCCTCGGATGGCGTGACAGGGTCCTCGGATGGTCTCTAGGGCCATCAGTTAGCGTCAAATGGCCCTCATCTGGTGTCAAAGGGCCCTCAGGTCCTCAATTAGCGTCAAAGGGCCTCATCTGGTGTCAAAGGGCCCTCAGATGGTGTCAATGGGCCCTCAGATGCAGTGTCCCAGAATTATATT
The DNA here is from genome assembly GCF_019059575.1 of Amphibalanus amphitrite. Classification (NCBI taxonomy): domain Eukaryota; kingdom Metazoa; phylum Arthropoda; class Thecostraca; order Balanomorpha; family Balanidae; genus Amphibalanus; species Amphibalanus amphitrite. Next base: position 206,422 of record NW_024882427.1, on the reverse strand, counting down.
TTGCTTTGAGTGTCAGAGGGGTGAATTATTCAGTTACCAGGGAGATGAGAGTGGAAAATTGCCGGTCAGGTAAAGCTAAAAAACAGGTGGGAGTGGTAAGAATGAAGGGAAAACGGATTGAAAGCACGCGTCTCCACACACGTGATAGAATGTATAGCTTGCATTACATGTATCAATATGATGTTTACGACCATGCACGCAGATACTCCTTGTTTGTAAGGTTGGGAGTGGAAAATTGCTCTCAAAGATTTGAAATGAGAGTGGAAAATTGTCATCATTTGGGTGTCGTTTCCCACCCAAATCAACAAATTTTAGGACACTGCTCAGATGGCCTCAAAGGGCCCCAGATGACCTCAAAGGCCTTTCAAATGGTCTCAAAGGGCCCTCACTAACGTCAAACGGACCTCAGAAGGCCTTCAAGGGCGTCAAAGGGCCCTGAGATGGCGTCAGAGGGCCCTGAGCTCGCGTCAAACGGCTCTCCGAAGGCCTTAAAGGGTCCTTAGCTGATGTCAGAGGGCCCTCAGCTGGCGCCAAATGGCCATCAGAAGGCCTCAAACGGTCGTCAGCTGGAGTCCAACGGTCCTCAGCTGGCGTCAAGCGGCCCTCAAAAAGCCTCAAGAGGTCCTTAGAAGGCCTCAAGGGGCCCTCAAAAGGCCTTAAAGGGCGTCAAAGGGCCCTGAGCTAGCATCAGAGGGCTCCAGCTGTTGTCAGAGGGCCCTGAGCTCGCGTCAAACTTAAAGAGCCCTTAGCTGGTGTCAGAGGGCCCCCAGTTTGTGTCAGCGGGCCCTCAATTGGCGTCTAATGGCCATCAAAAGGCCCCAAACGGTCCTCAGCTGACGTCAAGAGGCCCTCAAAAGGCTTCAAAGGCCCCTCGGCTGCTCAAAGGGCCCTTAGAAGGCTTCAAAGGGAACTCAGAGACGTCAAACGGCCCTCAAGAGACCTTAAACGGCCCTCAAAAGTAAAAAGGCTTAAAAGGGCCCTCTGCTGGTGGCAAAGGGCTCGCACCTGACGTCAATAACAGCCTTGTCAAAAACGGACCTGAGAGACCTTGCCGGCCCCTGGTTATCTGAGGGACTCCTACAGTTACCTAAGAGGCCTCCGTTTACTGAGGGGGCCCTAGTTATTTAAGGGGTCCCTGGTTACTTGAGGGGCCCCTGGGTACCAGAGGTTCCCCTGGTCACCTGGTGGGCCCCTGATCAATTGAAAACCCCTGGTCATCTGAGAGGCCCCTGATTACCTGAAGGGTTCCTGATCACTTGGATTCAGTGGTATAGCCAGGAAGCGAGGGACCGGATACGTGCCCGTTCTCGGGTTTAGAGTTCCTTCGAACCCGAGGGACCCTGCGGCGCCAGTTGGTGGCAGATGGTTCGTGCTAGCCGTGCTTCAACTCGGAAAAACACCACAGGACTTGTGAGAGCACGTAATTGGCTCCTATGTTGCCTCACTTACTTATCTCCATAAAGGCCCAATGCCGGTTTATGAGAGACCTTGCCGGCCTCTGATGGCCCTTGTAACGGCCAATGAGGGATCAGCTGCAATGGCTCCACATCCATCTGTGATAGCCCCACGGCCCACAACAATGTTTCTAAAAGCCACCACAACGGCACCTGCGAAGCTCCTCACGCCACCTCCAAGGGACCCACACCAGCGCATCACCAGGGCCTACATCGGCGGCTCTGAGGGGGCCACGTACCAGTGCCTCTGAGGGCCTCTTACCACCCTCTGAGTGTCTTTGCCAGCCTATGAACTGCCACTTTCCACTTGCAGGCCACTTTACACGGCCACACACATGCCAATGATGGCCCCACCAGTGTCTCTAAGCCCTGAGACCCCGCAACGGCGCCTGTGAGGACCCAACACCAACGCATCTGACGGCCTTTCACTGGCACGTCTGAGCGCGCCACACACCGGTGACTCTGAGGACGGTGACCCAGAGGAGCTCGCTCGCTTCTCTCGCTCGTAAAATACTATGCACATTAGACATGAGTGTACATTAGGGACACTCCTCGGGCATAAATGATACCTTTACTTGCCAATTTCCACATTTTCTCAGGGCAAAGACCGTTTTAAAGAGGCCCGTCTGCCAGTGGGACTAGACCCACCATGCCCCCTCCCCCCTTCCCATCGAAAGGTCCTGGATACGTCCTTGCTTGGGCTGACCCCGGGCGCCCGGATGACTCGCGGGCCCCTTCAAGAGCGGGTGACCCCTTCTTGGGCGAAATCCTGGGTACGTGTCTGACGTACATCGTACATAGTCCTTTTGATTTGATTCATCGGTTAAACATTATAAGTTATAAGCTGGATCTCTGGTCTGTGATCTCGCATCGTATCAGATATAATGACATTGCATGTCGATGTGCCTAAATAAATACGCGAATATACGTGAAAAAGAGTGCTGCTCCCGCTCCTACACATCCGGACTGGCCCCTGCTTCCAGCCACCCGGGGCCGGTCGGCCGGCCGGCAGTCCGTCGCTGCCCGGGGCTGATTTCTGAGGGACTTGCAAAAACGCTTATTAATTGAATATTTACCATGTTTTACGTAATGACTTAGATGATTAGGCATACCTATGTACCGACTTTGAGACTGTGTCCCCTTTGAATAAAACATGCCAGCGTAAAACAAATACTATAAATGTTTTGAAAATTAAGCTAGTAGGTACCGAAACAATTGTTTTGCCATGCATTGACAAAAGCTGAAGCTTCAACGCAAATGATTATCCTAATATAAGGCCTTGGCCGTTATTAGCCACCTAAATTATAGACTGAGCCGGCGCCGGACATTTCCGTCTTTGCAATGTGCTGTAACCGCTGAGCGTCTAAACCCCAGTGGAGCCTTGCAAATGTAGGTACTGGCAATTTAATGGTCAAAGAAATACGAAAATCGGCCGGTAAAATTTTGAGTTACGAGGGTTTACCTATGCACAAAATTGCGGCTGAAACTTTCCGCCTCGGCTGATCCCGCCGTAACCGGAACACGTCTTACTCTTAGCACAGTTCTAACTGCCATTTTATGGTTGTATTAACTAGATTTTCTCAATATGTACTTTAGAATGTATTTGCTATCATAAAGTGAAAGAAATAAGAAAATTGGCCGCCAACTTCGGTATGTAAAAACAAAGCAGGCGGCCAGGCCCTCCTGTGCCAAAATTTACCCCTGTTTGAAGGAACTCGTTTGACCTTAAACACCCCCCCCCCCCTCCCCTGGAAGACTGGAAACGCGCGGATAATGTGAGTTGATATACGCCGAATCGCGATTTCGGCCAAACACGGTCTTGAGAAATAAGTCACAGCTCAAAGGTCATTTGGGTCAATGTCCTCAAATTGTTTTGAGTAGGTGTACAATTTCTAAACTCAAGGGTATGTTAAGTTTTGTTGCGATCGGCCGCTTTTTGCGCGAGTTATTCTCGAAAAACCGAGGGGTCCATAGGTACTCCATACGACCCTTCCCCCGCTCTACAAGTGCGAGGGTTAAAAGGCCGGCAAACTTTTTACGGAACCAGGCACTTGCGTGCAGCGTGAGGATCCACGACAGCGTCACAACATTAGGTATACCAGTTACCATCGCACAAACGTCTTGCCAGCTATGTGAATCTGTATCTCCCGTATTGATCACAGGGTGTGGTCAGTTACGTGTGCATATGTATTTACGGGCATAAGTTTTGTATGCACGAGCCACGAAACAACAAGCGTATCATCCAATATGTTAGTTGTCTAGTTGGATAGGACGATTGTGGCAATTATGCACATCTTACTATACGTCTCTTTTCCAGCTAGCTGGTGGCGTCTGTGTCCAATGGCACGTGCGCATATCTCCCAATACGCGTATTTGCCGATAGTGCTACCGCCTTGTGCCGAGTGGCAAATACGCATATCTACCGTTGTGTGGATTTGCCCAGATACGCGTTTGTTGTTGGCATGAGTCACCCCCGCAAAGAAAATATTGCAATGGCAGAAAAACTTTTATGTAATTACTAGAGGTACAGGTTTACGCGATAACTGTATGTTTTGATATGTATGATTAACGGATGCATTAGTTTGGGTGTAAAAACTTGCATTTTTATTGGTATTATTTGTGAAGAACTGGGTAACTGCTTTTAATTGAACTGTAAAGTATGATGGTAATGCATGCGAGTTCTTCGAGCCCTTTGTAAGTTAGGATGTTACTCAATTCAACCCTACCCTACCCTACCCTACGCTACCCTACCCTACCATACCCAACCCCTACCCTACCCTACCCTACCCTACCCCTACACTACCCTACACTACCCTACCCTACCCTACCCTACCCTACCCTACCCTACCCTACCCTACCCTACCCTACCCTACCCTACCCTACCCTACCCTACCCTACCCTACCCTACCCTACCCTACCCTACCCTACCCTACCCTACCCTACCCTACCCTACCCTACCCTACCCTACCCTACCCTACCCTACCCTACCCTACCCTACCCTACCCTACCCTACCCTACCCTTACACTACCCTACCCCTACCCCTACCCCTACCCTACCCCTACCCTACCCTACCCTACTCCTACACTACCCTACCCTACCCTGCCCTAACCTACCCTACCCTACCCCTACCCTACCCTACCCTATCCTACAATCCCCTACCCTACCCTACCGTACCCTACCCTACCCTACAATCCCCTACCCTACCCTACCCTAACCTACCCTACCCTACAATCCCCTACCCTACCCTACCATACCCTACCGTACCCTACCCTACCCTACCCTACCCTACCCTACCCTACCCTACCCTACACTACACTACCCTACACTACCACCGACAGTCCAAGTTTCAGCTAAATCGGCCCAGAAACGGCTGAGATATTGCAAGAACAAATTAATTGTATTTACTGGCGAATCCTCTTGGCGAGCGGTGCCCGGCGTCGGTATTCGTTGCCAAAGGTCAACGACCTCCCGGCTCTGATTTCGCTCAGTTTTGCAAACGAAGAAACTGAGCCTAAAGCACGTGCCTTCTGCTCGGCGCCGGTCGCGGCCCCACCACGTGCACACCGCTGAACCCACCCCCTCGAAAATTTAATACGACAAATAAGTGCACGCGTCCGACTTACAGCGAAAATTTCACCCCCGTAGCCCTTACCGTTCCCGAGCAATAGTCTGTTGCCGATTCTAGTGTAAACCCTATGGCACACCACGTGAGCGCGCGCCACGGGCGCACCCCCGGCCGCATCGTACCCAAAATTTAATACGACCTGTTGAATGACGTGACCCACGAGCCGTGAAAATTTCACCCCCCTGCGTCAATCGACGGCGCCGCTATAAGCGTTTTTGGGCGTTACCCCGACGGCGGATTTTTTAGGATTTATAATATAGACTAGAGGTACAGGTTTACGCGATAACTGTATGTTTTGAGTTATGTTATGTTACGGGTGCATTAGTTTGGGTGATTGACTTGTATTTTTAGATGTATTATTTGGATAGATTTGGGTAGCTGTTTTTAATTAAACTGTAAGGGTTGGTGATAGGTGCGGTGCGGGGTGTTCAAGTGTTTTGTATGTTAGGCCCTTTTTGAACTTAACCCTACCCCTACCCTACCCTACCCTACCCTACCCTACACTACCCTACCCTACCCTACCTATACCCTACCCTACTCTACTCTACCCTACCCTACCATACCCTACCCTACCCTACCCCTACACTACCCTACCCTACCCTAACCTACCCTACACTACCCTACCCTACTCTACCCCTACACTACCCTACCATACCCTACCCTACCCTACCCCTACCCTACCCTACACTACCCTACCCTACCCCTACCCCTACACTACCCTACCCTACCCTACCCTACCCTACAATCCCCTACCCTACCCTACCTTACCCTACCCTACAATCCCCTACCCTACCCTACCCTACCCTACCCTACCCCTACACTACCCTAACCTACCCCTACACTACCCTACCCCTACACTACCCCTACACTACCCTACCCTACCCCTACCCTACCCTACTCTACCCTACCCTACGCTACCCTACAATCCCCTACCCTACCCTATCCTACCCTACTCTACCCTACAATCCCCTACCCTACCCTACCCTACCCTACCCTACCCTACCCTACCCTACAATCCCCTACCCTACCCTACCCTACCCTACCCTACCCCTACCCTACCCTACCCTACCCTACCCTACCCTACCCTACAACTACCCTACCTACCCTACCCTACCCTAAACTACACTACCACCGACAGTCCAAGTTTCAGCTAAATCATCCCAGAAACGGCTGAGATATTGCAAAAGCAAATTAATTGTATTTACTGGCGAATCCCCTTGGCGAGCGGTGCCCTGTGTCGGCCTTCGTTGTCAAAGGTCAACGACCTGCCGGCTCTGATGCTTTCACTCAGTTTTTTAAGCGAACAACTGAGCCTAAAGCACGTGCCCTCTGCTCGGCGCCGGTCGCGATTCTAATGCTAACCCTATGGCGCACATGAGCACGCGCCACGGGTGCACCCCTGGCCGCATCGTGCCCAAAATTTAATACGACCTGTTGAATTACGTGACCCACGAGTCGTGCAAATTTCACCCTCCTGCGTCAATCGACGGCGCCGCAATAAGCGTTTTTGGGAGTAACACCGACTGCGTAACCCCGACGGCGGCGTGGGCGGCGGCGGCGGACTTTTTAAGATTTATAATAGTAGACTAGAGGTACAGGTTTACGCGATAACTGTATGTTTTGATTTATGTTATGTTACGGGTGCATTACTTTGGGTGATGACTTGTATTTTTAGCTGTATTATTTGGGTAGATTTGGGTAGCTGTTTTTAATTGAATTGTAAGGGATGGTGATAGTTGCGGGGTGTTCAAGTGTTTTGTATGTTGGGCCCTTTTTGAACACAACCCTACCCTACCCTACCCCTACCCTACCCTACCCCTACCCTACCCTACCCCTACCCTACCCTACCCCTACCCTACCCTACCCTACCCTACTACCCTACCCTACTCTACCCTACCCTACTACCCTACTACCCTACCCTACCCTACCCTACCATACCCTACCCTACTACCCTACCCTACCCTACCTAACTCTACCCTACCTAACTCTACCCTACACTACCCTACCCTGCCCTACCATACCCTACCCTACTACCCTACCCTACCCTACCCTACCCTACCCTACCCTACTACCCTACCCTACCCTACCCTACCCTACCCTACCCTACCCTAGTCCCTACCCTACCCTACCCTACCCTACCCTAGTCCCTACCCTACCCTACCCTCACACTACCCTGCCCTACCCTTACCTACCCTACCCTACCCTACCCTACACTACCCTAACCTACCCTACCCTACCCTACTCCTACACTACACTACCCTACCCTACCCTACACTACCCTACCCTACCCTACACTACCCTACCCTACCCTACCCTACCCTACCCTACCCTACCCTACCCTACCCTACCCTACCCTACCCTTAAGCTACCCTACCCTACCCTACCATACCCTACCCTACCCCTACCCTACCCAACACTACCCTACCCTACCCTACCCTACCCTACCCCTACCCTACCCTACCCTACCATACACTGCCACCGACAATCCAAGTTTCAGCTAAATCGGCCCAGAAACGGCTGAGATATTGCAAGAACAAATTTATTGTATTTACTGGCGAATCCCCTTGGCGAGCGGTGCCTTGTGTCGGCCTTCGTTGTCAAAGGTCAACGACCTCCCGGCTCTGATTTCGCTCAGTTCTGCAAGCGAACAACTGAGCCTAAAGCACGTGCCCTCTGCTCGGCGCCGGTCGCGGCCCCACCACGTGCACACCGCTGAACCCACACCGTCGAAAATTTAATACGACAAATGAGTGCACGCGCTCGACTTGGCATGAAAATTTCACCCCCGTAGCCCTTACCGTTTCCGAGCAATAGCCTGTTTTTGCCGATTCTAATGCTAACCCTATGGCGCACATGAGCACGCGCCACGGGCGCACCCTCGGCCGCATCGTGCCCAAAATTTGATACGACCTGTTTTTTTACGTGACCCACGACTGGTAAAAATTTCACCCTCCTGCGTCAATCGACAGCGCCGCAATAAGCCTTTTAGGGAGTAACCCCGACGGCGGCGGCGTGGGCGGCGGCGGACTTTTTAAGATTTATAATAGTAGACTAGAGGTACAGGTTCACGCGATAACTGTATATTTTGATATGTATGATTAACGGATGCATTAGTTTGGGTGAAGAAAGTTGCATTTTTATTGGTATTATTTGTGTAGAACTTGGTAACTGCTTTTAATTGAACTGTAAAGTATGATGGTGATGCATGCGAGTTGTTCGAGCCCTTTGTAAGTTAGGATGTTACTCAATGCAACCCTACCCTACCCTACCCTACCCTACCCTACCCTACCCTACCCTACCCTACCCCTACACTACCCTACCCTACCCTACCCTACCCTACCCTACCCTACCATACCCTACCCTACCCTACCCTACCATACCCTACCCTACCCCTACACTACACTACCCTACCCTACCTTACCACTAACCTACCCTACCCTACCTACCCTACCCTACCCTACCTTACCCTACCCTACCTACCCTACCCTACCCTACCCTACCCTACCCTACCCTACCCTACCCTACCCTACCCTACTCCTACCCTACCCTACCCTACCCCACCCTACCTTACCCTACCCTTACCCTACCCTACCCTACTCCTACCCTACCCTACCCTACCCTACGCTACCCTACCCTACCATACCCTACCCTACCCTACCCTACCCTACACTACCCTACCCTTACACTACCCTACCCTACCCTACCCTACCATACCCTACCCTTACACTACCCTACCCTACCCTACCCTACCCTACCCTACCCTACTCCTACCCTACCCTACCCTACTCCTACACTAACCTACCCTACCCTACCCTACCCTACCATACCCTACCCTACCCTTACACTACCCTACCCTACCCTACCATACCCTACCCTTACACTACCCTACCCTACCCTACCTTACCCTACCCTACCATACCCTACCCTACCTACCTAACTCTACCCTACCCTACCCTACCCTACCCTACCCTACCCTACCCTACAATCCCCTACAATCCCCTACCCTACCCTACCCTACCCTACAATCCCCTACCCAACCCTACCCTACAATCCCCTACCCTACCCTACCCTACCCTACCCTACACTACACTACCACCGACAGTCCAAGTTTCAGCTAAATCGGCCCAGAAACGGCTGAGATATTGCAAAAACAAATTAATTGTATTTACTGGCAAATCCCCTTGGCGAGCGGTGCCTTGTGTCGGCCTTCGTTGGCTCTGATGCTTTTCACTCAGTTTTCTAAGCGAACAACTGAGCCTTAAGCACGTGCCCTCTGCTCGGCGCCGGTCGCGGCCCCATCACGTGCACACCGCTGAACCCACACCCTCGAAAATTTAATACGACAATTGAGTGCACGCGCTCGACTTGGTGTGAAAATTTCATCCCCGTAGCCCTTACCGTTCCCGAGCAATGGCCTGTTTTTGCCGATTCTAATGCTAACCCTATGGCGCACATGAGCACGCGCCACGGGCGCACCCCCGGCCGCATCGTGCCCAAAATTTAATACGACCTGTTGAATGACGTGACCCACGAGTCGTCAAAATTTCACCGTCCTGCGTCAATCGACGGCGCCGCGATAAGCCTTTTTGGGAGTAACCCCGACGGCGGCGTGGGCGTGGGCGGCGGCGGACTTTTTAAGATTTATAATAGTAGATATGAATATTTATTACTTTTGGACTATGATACGCATGTACATAGGTAGAGCGCGTTATTCTGTTTGGAATGATATACATTGCTGCGCTTCTGGTCAATGGAAGACCACAATGACCGAAAAACACAAAACTCGCCCCTGTGTAAAACTTTGTGCTGACAGAAAAATGTTAGATATGCGTTTTTGCCTTTGCACGGCAGCTCAAATGTATCCTGTCTGCTTGAGAAACAGTGCATTGGACCTCAATGATGTACTGATTTAGGTCTCGATGTCCTTTTTATATACCGCGCCTGTCACCAATGATCTGACTCATTAAATTGGATGTTCTACGAGATGAACCAAGCCTGCTACACTCAGCTGTTCATGTAAAGCGCGTCACTATGAAGTGCCATTGAGTTATTTTCTACAACTATAGTCTTTTCTAACCGGACCGTATCTCCCCGTCTCCGATCGCCCCTCCTCCAGGAGTGTGTTCCTGGGTGAGGTGTCGGTGGCGAACGACCCGTCCGGCTACCTGGACGCGGCGCACCAGCTGGCCACCGCCTACCGACAGCTGGCCGAGACCGACCCGGCGCCCCTGCTCATCAACACCATGGGCTGGGGTTCAGGTGAGTGTCTCTGCGCCCCACTGAACGCTGGGGGGGGGGGGGGGCTGAAGGAGGGTGTGGAGAAAGTAGAGATAGGAACGGAGGAGGAGGATGAGAGTGGGATCAGCGAGTGAATCGGAGGGCGCTGATAATTACTCAATTCCTTATGATAAGAGTAGTCTGGCGGTTGGTTTTTTTGCGGTAGGGAATAAGATAGCTGGTGGGTTAATTTCAGCTGACCTGTCTACCAATCTGACCAGGGACCAATAGTTTCGGATTTCCATAGCAGTGCAACGAACGGTGCTGCCATCTTGATTCGCTTGCCTTTGATAATCCGTGGCTCTTGTGTAGATCGTGGCGCCACCTCTAATTAGAATCTCATCTGTACTTCCCTCTTACTGCAACTCCTAAATACATGTATTGTTGCAGCTTTACTGTGTTCACGGGTGGAGAATTGTGCTGGACTGCGAACACTCCACCACCAATTAACCTTTCTTAACTGACTGTTAAGGCTTCATGTTTTTTTTTTCGGTTTGTAGCAGATCTAGCTGAGCTAGGTCATATCAATACTGGTAGCCGTTAGCGGAGTGCTAGTTAAATAGCTCGTCAGTGTTTCATCACTGACCACTGAGCATCAATATCAGCTGTTAGTTAGAAGCTACCATGCACTATATTCAAATATTGGAGCTGATAAAGGTCACTTATAGCGAATGGCGTATTGCCAACACTCGACAGAGTTTTTTTCGGTACACCTGTCCCAAAGAATAGTCCGTGCTGGATGTTACGAATGCTTGCTTCTTTTTGTGTTATTTAATTTATCTTTGAACTGTAATTGATACATTTTGCCCAATTTTTATCGGTTCATCGCACGCATGTGCACGGTGTGTGCATTTAATAACGTAACTCGCAGGAAGTTCAATATTAACTACCAGTTAACTTACATAATCGTGAGTGGCTTTCCCATCGCTGCTTTTCATAGTTGCAGCTCTTATCCAAACAAATCGACTTCAAGGATTAGAAAGATGAGTCCTGACCTCTATTTTGGCCAAGAAGTGTTCACTGTTCATGGTTATTGAGTGTCTATCATCCCATATCTTTTCTCGTCCATGGCAGTCACGTGAATCAGATCACGACGCTTCTAGCTTTCGTTATCTCTCCCCTTAGTAGGTATCCTTAGACTCGTGTGCTGGGACCTTTTAACCCTCGCCCGCACATGCCATTTTCCCATCCTAGAACGCACATGGGGGGGGGGGGGGTGTCACCCCCGCGCCATTTCGTTCCTGTTGGAGATAGAGCTTAGCGGTAAAGACCAAAAAGATTCTTTGGGAAGAGACGAATCCAATGATACCCAGTTTTACCTCCTCAGGTCAGTCATTGACCTTCCAGGTCAGGTCAAACTAAAAAATGTTGCTGTTTTGGGTCACCGTTGGATATCAAGTGCGCTGCTTATCATATACCGATGACGATGCCGTTTTCTGGTGCCAAGCCAGCTAGAACCTCTTTCTCACACTACCTGACCAGGTTTTTGCTGCTGAGGTCATTTCAGGTCAAGTTAGGTCAAGGTCAATTATATGTGTTTGTATGTCTGTGTGTGTCTGTGTGTATACTGATGTGTGCACCGATTGTTTTTGGGTCCATATTACATGCAATCATGATCTGAGAAGCTTTTACCAAAAATGCAGTCAAAAAACTTCACAAAAAGTAAATTCAGCTTGCCTAAAACGCAATTATCTTAGATGACCTAGGTTGACCTTGACCCTGACCTTGACCCCTGTACATCGTCGAACAACATGTTCCATGATAGGTGGGAGGTAAGACTGGCAAAAAAGGCCGAAATCAGGGTGTCAAAAGCCCACAAGGCCCATGGCAAACGCAAGATGTTGAGAATTGGCCATTTGAGTCATGACATGACCTGAAAAATAAGGTCATATCTCCGAAACCAAAAATCACAGAAACTTGAAATTTTCAGTGGACATCAAGAAAGGATAGAGGAGCAGCTATACGAAAAATCAGCCTTCTAGCTCTAAAAATGTCGAGTGCAGAGCAGAAAGACTACCGGAGGGGGGGGGGGGGTGGCACCCCACCCCCCATGTGCGGGCGAGGGTTAAGTCCATTCGACCCCCGTGGTGAATACGAACCCCGCACACACATGTACGAAGGGTTGTGGTCATTGTTTATCCCTGGCGCGGCGGTACGGCGCCCATTGATCGGTTCCGCGCGGTGCCGGCGCCGGAGAGGGTGCACCGACCGGCCTGAGTCATGCACTGCGCTGCCCGGCTGGCGTCCCCTTCGGTCGATACCTGGCACAGTTTGTCTGGACTCCGGACCGACCCGGTCTCGTCCGGAACGGACTGGATACTACCGACGACGGTCGGTTCTGGGCGGGTCCTTGGTATGGTTCAGGAGTTTCTTGCAAAGATATTTCAGGTTGGCAACCTGTGACCGAATGTTGCTGTGTTTTTTTAGGTAAACTTGATGGTGATTCTTGGCGCAAGATGTTCTACCGCAATGGATTCTGTGCACCATTCGTTACATTTGTTCGAAAGAATGTCCCACGTCTAAGGTTGGATCGTTTTCTTCGGTTCAATAACAAATCGGAGAAAAAGGATATTTTGTCCTTGTTAACCCGCGCCCTGCTGGGGGGTGTTTGAACACCCCCCCCTTGTGGTTTTTTTGCGAATATCTCAAAAACGGCGGCGCGGAGCGCTGCCGTTTTTGGTACACCTTATCATACATCAATTCTACACATGTTGTGAAAATTTCAGACCAAGGTCATTCAAGGTCAGGTCACCAGGTCACTTGAAGTGACCTCACCTCATAAAAAGTTTCAATGTCTGCCATAGTTACACCGAGTGACCGATCGCTTTGAAACTTTCAGCGATTGATAAGGGTAACAGTATCTATCAAATGTTTATCTCGGAATTATGATACCGGTGACCTAAGGTCAGGTCAATTTTGCGACCTCCCCATTATAAGTCAATGGGAGAATATTGAAATGCGCCTCTTTTGGACGAAAGACATTATAAACACTCCCAAACACTGAATTACAAGTAGTTTAGACACAATGAACATGAAAATGGTGTCCGTGACCCCTATTTATGCCCCTGAGGTCATCTCAGGTCACGAATTGTGTCTAACAGTTTTTCGCAAATAACTTTTGATAGAGACATGCTAGAGCGGTGAAAACGCCTTAGATGTGCTCAGCTCGACGATACGGATCGACTGATATGCAACATTGCAACATGACCCTTTCCGGTCAGGTCATGACCTTGACCTCAAGGTCAAATTTTCAAGTTGACCTTTCAAGGTCAAGTTATAGTTCATTCGATGCGTCTTGACAAGAGGAACACGATGCCGTTAACCCTATTAGTGGCAGGCTCCTGGCTACCCCATATTAGTGGCAGGGGGGGGGGGGCTGTTTACGACCCCCCCTTGATATCTCGAGATCTAACCGGCCGATTTTCAAAATTCAAACGGCATTCGATTTGGCTCAACGAGATCTACATTTCTAAAAAAAATGAAATTAAAAAATGTCAATAGGGGGGTAGAGGGGGTAAAAACGGGCAAATTGCAGATACGTTTTAGACTGTTTATCACGGCCAGGTTTCTGAACCAATCTTAACGCAACTTTTGCCGATCGATAGAGAATGAACCAGGAATTCACATGGATCCTAAAAATATGCATTTTCAAAAATCATAGGCGGATACAGATCATTGAGATTGGGGGTACACAAAAAGTATAGTAAATAAGGTTTTTGTTGGTACTGTTTCTAAAAAGGGTGGCAATGGTCTTGTTATGTTACAATTTTCTTATGCGAGAACGACTAAAATTGTATTGGTCATGCATAGGCGGTGTCAGGGCACCTATGTTGGGAGGTAAAAAATAACCCCCCTTTTTGGACGCCTGGATCCGCCTATTATAGCAAAAACGTGTCAAAAGAGGATGCACAATAACTTTGTATATGTTATCACATGATACCTTTCATTCACTGTTCGTAAAACTGGTGCAGCATCGTGATCTTCGCCCAAATGACTCGCTTCACGAATAGGACCCCCCAATTCCCAGTGCTCTGGAGCCGCCCCTGGTAAAGTTATGAACTTGAAATTTTTAGGGAATGTGCCCAATTTAGTTTTAGGAAAAGTCAGAAAATTTCAGCATCGTAGCTTCAGCGGTTTCGGAGATATTCCCGAAAAACCTGAGGGGTGGATAAAAACAACCCCCCCCCCTGCCACTAATAGGGTTAAAAGTAAGCTCGACAAGGCTTGGGTCAAAAGTTATTGTAGAAAAACTGTTTCCGAAAAAATCGGCTATTTTTGCAGTTTTTGCCCCCTGCAGGCAAAACCGTTGACGTTAGGTCAAATCTGAGTGAATTATTCAGAAAGGGCGTTAATAGGGCTATCGAATGCGCTTTTCCGCGGCGCTGTAGCTTTATTGGTTCCCGAGTTATGCGTTGGCTTCCTGGAAATTGTCGACATTCGACCTGAAAATCGGCGAAATTTTGCCTTCAATGACCTCTGGTGACCTGACCTTTGACCTGACCAAAAAAGTGACAGAAGTAATTTTGTCATTATTTTTGGCGCGCTTTCGAACGCCGCCTTCCGCGTATCGCTACGTGGCCCAGGAGCCGAGTTAGAAGGGGGGGGGTGTTCAAACACCCCCCCCCCCCCAGCAGGGCGTGGAAATCCAGGACCCCCAGCCGGGCGCGGGTTAACGGAGCAACAGCAAGGTAGGCTGATCAATGATCACTTGCTTTTTTTCCGAAAGCATGTGCTGTAACTGCTTGCCTAATCCAAGTTACCTGGCTGCTCCTTTCTGATGTCATGATTGGCTACTGGTCTTGTATAGCGTGGTATGTCTGGTGCATTAGCTGCGTTGGTGGCTGTTACACTTTGGCGCAATCGATGGATGTTGTTGATCTTTTCCTCTTCGACCTTTTCGTCCCTCGCACTGGTCCGGCCAGGTGCCGCAAATTAGTTGTAACTTTAATGTTTGTTTTCTTGGGCTAGGTCCTTTCGTTCTAACAAGACTTTAGGAGCTGGAATGGCGCTAGGAATTAGTGGGAGACATTGATGTGTGTGTGTGTGTGGGGGGGGGGGGACATTCTGGTGTGCCGCCGCGGCTGAGCCCGTCTCGATGGACAGGCCACCCAGCCAAGCTAACGGGTCACTCCACCGCACGATGAACTCGCTCCTGAGGACTTACGTCGGATGAAGGTGACCGTCCAGTCCGGATCAGAGATTACAGTCGTGTAGGAAAATGATTTGAATATCCTCAGGATGGAAAAGACGGAACGGAACCGCGAGTTGAAACTTTGATGCATCCATCAGTGACCAGTCAACGAATCGTAGCTCATCTCCTTCGCCAGTTATGCATTAGCTAAGATCGATAATGGATTATGAAAGTTTGCAGTGGAAGGTGGTTCAAAAACCTGAAAGGCAGAAAGTTGGTCTATCCCATTTGTTTTCTATGGTTAAGTAAGCTGAATTTTGAGACCACGGGTTAGTGACTGACCTGCCCAAACTGAACCATCGGAGTAAACCACGTTTCTCGCCGCCCACCTTGAAAATACTGTCTATTCTCTGTTATATGTATTCTCTGTTATCACGGTTCATGTTTTCGTCGTTCACACCAGTGCACGAAGCATCGACTCTGTCGGCCGGTTCTCTCTGTGCTGCCGGCGGGGCGGGCCGGCCGGTCGGCGGGGCGGTCCGCCCTCCCGCCGCTGTGGGCGGGGGCGGGGGCGGTCCGCCCTCCCGCCGCTGTGGGCGGGGGCGGGGGCGGTCCGCCCTCCCGCCGCGGGCGGGGGCGGACCGCGGACGGCGGCGGGTCACCAGGCACCTCTCTGGCCGCTCAGTTGCCGAACTTGCTGGCGTGCGCGCTGTCCTTGGCCGCCTGGGTCTTGTCGTTGTCGACGTAGGAGTCACAGCCGTAGCACCATGTGGAGAGGTCGGCCGCGCTCAGCACCACCTGGTGGCCGGCCGCCGAACTGTGCTGCAGCATGTGCTCCTTGGCGAACCGGCCACAAAGCGTCTGCCGGAGGAAACGGCGGGCGTTACGCGTTACCGTCTTTGGTAGGGAAACGGTGGGCGTCACCGCCTGTAGCGGGCCTGAAAACGTCTCCGGACGCTACTTTTAGATGCGAGACGTGAGGCAGGGTGGCCCATCTAGTCATCTGTCCAGGGCTCGATGCTAAGGATGTGAACATGTATGTCAGCGTGGTTTCGACTAACTTCGCTTGGTTTAATGCTCCGTTGGAAACTAATGCACAGCGACATTCCGTGACTGATCAAAAGCCATCAGGCCACGCAGCTGCACGTTTAGCGACCCTTTTTGTTGTTTTGCTGTTGTTGCTATGGTGGCTGGCTGAGCGCAGGAATCGGAGCAGTAACACGGTTTTTGTATGTGCTCTTCTCCGGTCGCACACTGCGAGGAATTAAGTGACGACGTCGGCCGGTTTTCACCGGTTCGAGCTGTGGTGCGATGCGTTTATGATCATGGGGCTGACTCGGTCTAACCAAAAGCAGGCAACGAGTGAGTGAGGAATGGGCGATGAACGACGAGGTTTAATTGGTACAGGCGGCAGTTGACTGGTGAACTGAAGTCGAACCAGATGTCCTCAGTCAGTGATATTGACGAGGCTTGAAGTTGCATTTAATGTTTTGATGGACGAGAAACTGGCCACAATCGAGATTGTACCTAATGAGTATTGCGGTACGAACGGCCAAGGACCGGTGGCGTTTATGCTCAGGTAAAGGAACTTTTCGAATCTCGTGTAGTATACATTTTGATGTTGAACCATGGATGCTTGCTCTAGGAACATCCATTCTTTAGGGGCGCTTTTTTGTAGGACATAGCTCATTTCACGACTTTTACCGTGCCTGTCTGCGCAGTGTCCTAGCTGCACCCAAGGCAGTATATACCGCTGCGCTTCTTGCAGTACCGTGGCGTCACCAGCGCCGCCTGGCGGCCGGCCACCGACCACCTGTAGGGCGCGCTGCGGAGGGGGTGGGGACGGGCGACCTGTAGAGGCAGCGGCGGCCCCAACGGCACCATGTGGCACGCTGGACTGTGTGTATAGGGCGTAGGTGCGTGTGGGTACGCCGTGATCGATCAACAGTGCCGGGCACTGACAAACCTCGGTGGTCATTACACCCATGTTACTTCACTACTACCGCCTTGTGGAAGCTACACCTACCTTGTAGCAGTGAAGGCAGACCCAGTTTTCGTCCTTGTTGCCGCAGTCCTCGCAGCTGGCTGAGACGTTGACGCCGCTCTCCGGCACCGGCTGCACGGCCTCCGAGTGGTCGCACTGCGGGTGGAGCGTGGGAAGGAAGGTTATCTCGAGCGGGAAAGGACGGTCACCATGAGCCGGAGCCGTGAGGGGCCGCTGGTCATGGCTAAAAGATTGACTGAGAGATTCGCCTCCGCGTCTCTGGGATGTCAGCGCGGGATCGAAAGAAACAAGTGCAAGCGTCCCCAATGCCGTACTTTTTTAACATTTTATGTCTGGCGCTACTCTAGTAGGTACTCATCCTTTGACGCGAAAACCTGTATCTGTACGGAGAAACCTGTGACGAGCGAGCAGCCATACCCGGCACTTGTCGGAGCTCTGGTTGGACTTCTCACCAAGGTCCACGCAGGTCACGTGTTCTAATAAGAATATATCACAAACCCCAAGAGAGAATTCCTTTCCTACTGACGCGGAATATACGCAAACTACAAATGGTGTTGCGCCATTCACATGAAGATCAAACTTTTGCCCACTACGTGGACGTTTGCTGCTATCGGGTACAACCATTGAATCGATGTCGTTACAGCGACACCACGCGGCTAGCCATGGCTCAATGTTGTCGGGGTGGGGTCCCGACAGCAGGCGGGGCCCGCCCGATGGTATCCCTTCGTCGGAATGTGTCTGGGGCCGGTTGAGGGCGTGTCGGCGCCGATGATCGATCGTCGACCGAGCCCCATGAGGCTCCGTCGGTTCGACAGAGGTTACGGGGAGTTCCGGTGGGGATGGTAATCGATCCGTCAGACTAGCTGTTTGTTTTCGTGTAGTCTTTGTTCTGCCGTTGGAGGAAGTCAATCGTCTTTGGGGTTCGGTTGTTTAGGGCTCGATGATTTGGTTTCTTTGGGTTCCGACGATTTGGGTCCTTTGGGGCTTGACGCTTGGGAATATTTGGGGTTCGACGCTAGCATAATTCCCGAAAACAAAGTCGCCTAAGCTTCAGGTACCATTCAAATGAAACACCACTTTTGAAGTTACTGCAAGTTCTGTCACATTCTTTTTCTTGTTTCTTTTTTTTTCTAGGAAGTGCAGCACAAATTTAATATGTTTGATTGTAATGGATATCGGGGCTAATGAGGTCATTTCCGTCAATCATCTCCCACGTGTTACGCGCTGACTTTGAAAATGCGTTACTTAACCCAGTCAGCCGATCGTTGACCACACCGTCCACACGTGTCGTGGCCGCCCCGGACACCGCCCGCGGGAGCGCCGGGGAGCGGCTGTCCCACGGGGAGCCCCGGGGACCTGGCCACGGCCGGACCGACTCGCTCACGGCGTCCTCACCTTCGCCATGCTGCCTGTCTCGGGAGCTGAGCGGCTGGGGTGGCACGTGTGTCGGCGGCGCCGTGGCGAGCTGGAATGACGACTGGACGGCGGTCGGTCGACCCGCCAGGTCTGTCTGGCGGAGCAGTATCGACCAGGCGTGCCGCCGCCGCCGCCGCCGCCCATCCGCCGCCCGGCGGCCGCCCAGAGGGGTGACCCACCCAGTGACCGAAGGGGTATCTGGGGGTCAACGGGGCAGGAGATGACCCATTAGCCTAGCCCCAGGATGATGTGGATATCATGGGTGCGCTGTGGATGGCGACTCGCGATCTTGTTTTGCAGTGTGTCTTGCTTGGTTTGGTTGTTGAAGTGCTCGCGCCGCTGTCAGCGATTTGCATCTCTGCTGTCGATTCATGTAAGACCATCGTCGTTTTGTCGATTACTTTCCAGTGTGCAAAACAAAATCCGGAGTTCTATTCTGTCCCTTATTTACCAGCTTGTTCACATTTTTTCGGCATCTCATTGGTCGAATGCACGTGGTCTGTGCGGTTTACCAAAGGGAGGCCAAGAAACGTAAGCAAGGAACTTGTATATGTCGGAAAACCGGCAGCATGCTGATAGAAAACCGTCACCGAACAGGGCCCGGAGCGCCACTTCACAGGTTCTTGGCATCACACACCACAAGCACGGCTCTACGCTATTGACCAGAGCATCGAGCCTTCCAAGTCCAATGCCTACTGAGGAGCACCCTTTCGGTTTCGAGCTGTCTTGCTGACGCCGATGTGGTCCTGAAACGGACCTGTCTCGGCGTCGGTTCCATGGGTCCGCTTGGTAAAGTCTTCGATCTTGTAACGATGACCTCTCAGGATGTTCCGACTCCAAGCTGGCTTTTCAGTCTGTTGCATGTTGATTAGGCTCATGGATATTGAGCCTGGGTGTTTTCCAAAGCGTTCCTTTTAGCCTGCTGTATCAGGCGTCGAGAAGAAGGGGACAAATGCCGTGTCGTTGGCACGTCAGGTCACTAATGTCCATCTCCTGGGTGCTTTATTAGTGTATAGTATACGTATAGGGTTTACTGTCTAGTTCGTCACTGGTCGGTAGTCACTTCATCCCCTTAGCCGGTTCTGATAGGTCCAGCGTTAACGCAGCAGAAGGCAGCAGAGCAATTGAATGGCATGACCAATAACATTGAACGACTTCTGATTGGTGTGTGCCGCTTTGAATGGAGACAAAGCGGGCAACAGCCTCCGCACTCGGAATTATAAACTGCTGTAAACTGCTGTATAATTGTGTCTCTGCCACTGCTCGGTTTAGTTGGTTCAGCTCACCGACCGCTCTGTAGGTGCCTGGAGACCGTTACGGGCGAGTCGTGCCGCCGCAGTCGGTATTGGCCATCACGAACTGCGACTGTAGCTGTTCCCGGGATCCGTGACCTGACATTGGCCCGCCGCTGGCTGGTATCGATCTCAGCACGACGAACAGCCGGCCAGGGTCACCAAAAACGGGACTCGACTGGTTAAAACTAGACAGAGCTAGACAAACCCTTTGCTTTCTGCCATAGATGCACTGTTTGACGGTAGACGTACAAACGACGAAATGCTTAGTTGTAATTGAATTGGCCTTCGCTCTCTTTCTTCAGTGAACTGATTTGTAAAAGAACGATTCGTGATCGTAACTATGCGCAATTTTCGGTCAAGTTGACCGAGCGGTACCTACCCCTAAATGTGACTTAGGTACGTTCAGTGTTAGGTATACGAACTAAGAAGTACCTACTTATACGTTCGGTTGAAAGTGTAACGTAATCGCAAATCCATTGACTTCTTATTCATTCATACCCATTTCCACTTCCTTATGCAAAACATTGCTTATCATACCATCTCACCAATCATCTTTCATTTGGGCGGCATTCATTGTGTATTCAAATGGATCCGACTTTGCAATATTACGTTTGGGTTGACAAACTGTAGCATATTGAGGGAATTCCGTTATTGGTATGCCTATTATCTGGGTCAATCATCATTGATACGTACTTACTTATATTTCTGGATGGTAATATCAGCATAGGTAACTATTAAGGTATGTCACGCATCTTGGCTGATTGTGTTTCACTAATCAACAAAGCGAGCTCATTTCGGGTGCTAAAATCGAGATAGGTATTCTTTTTGAGAGCTTCAAATAGAATGGGAGTGATACCTACCTACTTTATAGTTTATGTCAATGACTCAATTCATTAATAAGTTATGTAGTTTCTATTTTTGAATCAAGCTTATGAAATATATTGCACGTATTGTTTTCCTGTCCGTCCGCCTTTCCGTAAACATGTGTTGTTTTTTCTTGAATTGGCATTGGTCGACCTGACCCCGCCCTTCGCTAGCGTCTGACCTGGCCGAGAGTGACCGCCATTCGGTGCAATTGTGCAGAGTGCAGACATTAGCTAACCAGTAACCGTTTTCCATTCAATGCGACACAGAGTAGCCAGATGCTCACCTTTTATTTACCTTTCCAAAGCGACAATATCACCGATTCAAGTCACTGTTCGCCGTCTGTTATTTGCAAGCAGTTTAGTAACAGTTTTCACGCAATTCTCCTGCCCCCCCCCCCCCCCCGCCTCCCTCCCCCGTTACCCGTCCTAATATTTTGCGCGATTTTCTGGTTTAGGTACTCCAGTGTCGAAGAGCGGCCTACGTGTTGTCATCCTTTTCCTTCTCTCCTTCCTCCTGGCCCTCCTCGGTGGCGCGCTGCTTCTCGGAGCAGCAGTCGTCTCCCGCGTGCTGGTGCTCCTCCGACGGCTTCTTGTGGTGGGAACAGTCTGAGGGCTCGCACGGACCGCCCTCCTTGCTACAGTCGCCCTCAGCACAGCTCTTCTCTTCTGTGGAAAGGAAAAACATGTCGTTCACATGTTTGTGCGCCATTCATGAACGAAAAACATACCCATACCCAAGCAACTCAAGAAGGAAGAAGCTAGAGATGTCAATCGGATACCAACTTTTTGGTATACCGATACCAAACCGATACCAACTTGGTATTTGGTATTTCAATCGTAATGTGTTTGGTATTTTGTTGGTATCATGAACCCTCAATAATGTATAAAAGGCTAAGAAATCGGTATAAAGTTGGTATTTCCCTCATTTTTTCCAAGTTGGTTTGGTTTCGGTATTTCCCCATGGGTTTGGTTGGTATTTGGTTTGGTATCGGTATTCAGATTTACCGTAATTGACATCACTAGAAGAAGCCATATTGTCTTTCATTTTTCATTAGAATTGCTCTATTTTTCTGGGAACAATAAAACACTGAAACAAAGAAAATAATATCGTGACTGTCGGCTGTTAGCGACAATGTGCCTGAGCGGGGCTGAGGTCAACCCTTGCCGGCTCGGGTAAGCCGCCGACTGTTACCGGACTGGGCCGCGGCGTGGCGACTCTCACCGGCACAAGGGTGACAATCTTCACACGACATGGTGACGCAGGGTGAACAGGATCCGTATCAGGAGGAGGACCGACTGGTGACTCTGAACCGGGCCGCCCATTTTATAGCCTCAGACGTCGGCCGTCAGGAGCGCGGTAGGCGCGGTTCACAGGATCAATATGGAGTGCATCTGTGGCCGGTCGACAGGTCTGTGTGTCTGTGTGCACGGGGGTGGTGCACAGGTGATGCGGCGGCTGCAGTGTGCGGTCGAGCAATTAGTGTGGTCGGGTACCGGCTGTGGTGGCGACGATATTACACTGGGGTAGACGCAGTGCTCTGACCAGGGGTATCAGGCATAGGCGGCGGAACGGGGAGGGCACCGGGGCACCGTGCCCCCCTTTGATTTTGGCATTTTAACATTAGCCCTATGGGCGTTGCATGGAAAGAATGGGACCAAAAGTCGGCAGTGCCCCCCCCCCTTAATTGAAGGTGTTCCGCCGCTACTGGTATCAGGGGTCGAGTATGGGGTTCCAAGGAACAGGACAGTAGGCTCAGCGAATGGTTGGACGATCGTTGCCTGGGTGACAAGGTGATGTGTGTATGTCGGTGACAGCTGATATCAAATTATCTGATTGGACTAACTGAATGATGTAGCTGTGGACTGTGCAGTAGCCACCGGACGATCGGCACGAGTAATCGCCTAATCTCCCTGCCTGTTTGATTTGCCGGCGTGGTCCAACGATATGGAAGGGAAGACGACAGGGTGATGAAAACAGACAGCGTCAGCGCGCAGGCTAAGTTCGGAGGCTGTCTTTGAGGATTCGAGGGATGGAGACTGAAGAGTCATGACAGATTATCCTTAGAGTAGATACGGGATCCCACTCCGCATGACTTCAACGTACCCAAACATTGAATTAGATGCAATTAACTGGTGAGTTGAGCGGTGTGACAATATGCGATTTCTCGCTGATGTGCAGAGGCCAGTTTTACCAACAGAAAAATATCCGCATGTCGGAATTTTTTTGCCTAAAGACCGCTTCACATACGGAGCGTAAACGCGATGGGCACGTAAGCTGATAGGGCTCCGTTTACGCTCCGTATGTGAAGCGGTCTTCAGGCAAAAAATTCCGGCAGGCGGCTTTTTTCAGTTGGTAAAACTGGCCTCTGGTCTGTGTTTTGCCAGCGTAATGCTATCGCGGTCGATTGCTTCATTGTCGCAGAGAAAAGTCGAGAATGTGCTACTTGGCGCTTGAGGAATGAGCATCATATGGTCGTTCAACCTTTCAACAACATAGACGGCATAGTTTTCTGTCAATTTCCGGGAGTTCTTAATTTTTTATCCTCAGTCAGTGAGTGTCAAACTGGTGTATTGATTTTCTTATTATGTATGTGGTCTGACACCCAAACAGACACCGCAGTCTAGGGCATAAATGTTTAACCGTGGATTCGTTTGTATTCCCCTGCAGTGGTGCAATGCGGCTCGAAAGTTTCAGGATTTAGCCGGTTTTGTGAATCACCGAATGTTCCGTTCGGTCCATGCGGCGTCCGTTGACGGCGCTCGGTGACCCTGACACACGGTATCGCCGGGTATCACGGGGTATCATGGTGGTGCTATGGTCCGTCGCAGGTCTGGGCGAGGACCTGCTGCTGGAGGTGCTGGGGATGACGCAGCCGACAGACCTGCTGGAGGTGCGGCACCCCTACAAGGACAACTTCAACTTTGCACAGCCGCTGACGCCGGCGCGGGTGAACGAGTGCGGCCGCAGCTGGCTGATCGAGCGGTACCTGCTGCCGGACGCGCCGCTCCGGCCGGCCGTCACTTACCGGTACAGCGCGCTCTACTCGCCGGGAGAGCTGACCCGGGAGCGGGCCCAGACCAGGCAGCGGTCCCAGACCAGGTGAGGACATAGACAGCGGTCCCAGACCAGGTGAGGACATAGCCAGCGGTCCCAGACCAGGTGAGGATATAGGCAGCGGTCCGAGACCAGGTGAGGACATAGACAGCGGCCCCAGACCAGGTGAGGACACAGACAGCGGTCCCAGATCAGGCAGCGGCCCCAGACCAGGTGAGGACATAGCAGCGGCCCCAGACCAGACAGCGGTCCCAGAGCAAGTGAGGACATAGACGGCGGTCCCAGACCAGGTAAGTACATAGACAGCGGCCCCACACCAGGTGAGGACATAGACAGCGGCCCTAGACCAGCCGGGGGTACTGTCAGACAGACAGCGGTCTCAGGCCAGGTAGAGCTGTCGTCTACATTCTACATACAGCGCGAACATGGACGTAGTTAGAACAAATGTAGATGTAGTTACGGCACTCCACGTATTTTTCGGCCGTTTTTGACGTCAACTGGAGATGCTGCTGCTGATCTGAGCTGCAATGAATATCCATCACAGTAATATCTCATGTGTTTAGACTTAAAAATAATGCTTGGGACTTCGTTATGTATTATTTTATTTTCTGATGTACCCACCTACTTTTGCCTCCAGTGTTCGATGCTAGTCGCTAGTGGACTGTTCACACTGTCTGCGATGTTGAATGACGTCATTAATGCTCTGTTTTCTGTCGTCAGCACGCTGGCGCCGTGGATGTACCGGCAACTGAACACGACTGCCTTCGTGGCGTCACTAGAGCAGGAGGACCGGCTTCTCTGCCAGATCACTCCTGTCTGGTCAGTGTTCCATTTTTGGGAATTTTGGGTGGAACATCACACCTAATGGGTAACATATTTTCATCCCCAAAACCAGGTAAATTGGAATTCTTTCATCTTTGAAAAATGCTCAACTCATGCTCAACAATTAACAGCCAGATTACCAGATATACCTAGCAGCGCCATATAGACAGTTAGAATAGAACTTATAGGTTTGCTACATAATACATAATTTCCATGAAAAAATCGAAATCAAGGCACAAACCCAACAACTCACCCTGACTGACAACGAAAGAAAATAACCTTGCACACTTCCAGCTGTTAATAACAAATACCTATGCTTTGAATGACCTTGATCACCTCAACTGTTTGTAAAAACCAGGCTTGTGTTCTGAATAAATGCTTTTGGATATTCATAACAACTATGATTAGTGGTTTGCTGCCAACGCAAAACGGATGAGCCGCTGCTTGCGCAAATTAAACACTAAAACACTACCTCTGTATTTCGCTTTTGACTAAGTTGCGCAGGATACGCCTACAAAATTTTCATCTTTGGACCCGCAGTCAGCTGGGCACACCCTGGCACACCCTAGGGATGAATTTAGAACTTGATTTGCTCTAACTTCTTTCATATACAAAATAGGGGTATGAGACAGGTACCAACTTATTCTACATTCATTTCTGATCCTATTGTATCAATTTCACCACAAATTATGTCCGTCAATGGCTTCTAGAGGACTTTAAAGCTCGATGCGTCGGGCCTGGCAGAGGTCCAAGATGAGAAAAGCCACCCTGCGCACACCCTAGGGATGAATTTAAACTCCGCGGGCTCTGGCTGGTTTCATAGGTAAAATAATGTTTGGAGACCGATGCCAATATATTCTGCGTTTATTTCTGATCCTATCGCATTAATTTCGCCACAAATTATGTCCGTCAATGGCTTCTAGAGGACTTTAAAGCTCGAGGCGTCGCGCCTGGTAGAGGTCCAAGATGAGAAAAGCCACCCTGGGCACACCCTAGGGATGAATTTAAAACTCCGCGGGCTCTGGCTGGTTTCATAGGCAAAATAATGTTTTGAGACCGACATTAATTTATTCTGCGTTCTTTTCTGATCATATTATATCAATTTCACCACAAATTATTTACGTTATTAGTTTTTAGATGTCTTTAAAACTCGATGCGTCGGGTCGGGCAGGGGTTCAAGATGACTGACACGCCACCCTGGCACACCCTAGGGATGAATATGAAACTCTGTGGACTCTGGCAGGTTTCATACGCGAAATGAGGTTATAAGACCGGTAATGATGTATTTTACGTTAATTTCTCATGCCTTTGCAATAATCTTACCGCTAATTATTCATTTCAATTAGTTTCTAAAGGTTTTTAAACACGAAGCGTTCGGCCGAGGGAAAGCCAAGATGAATGAAAGGATACCTTGGCACACCTCTAGGGATAAATTTAAGATACGGTATTCCCAGATCTGCCCAATACATGTTCTGAAGCTGGTAGATGGGATTAAGAAGGCCCTAGCTTTTTAATAAATTATCCCTCGCCCGTATAGGGGGGGGGGGGTCGAACGAACCACCCCCTCGTTTTTTCGAGAATAACTCGCGTAAAAAGCGGCCGATCGCGACGAAACTTTCAGGACCCTCGAGTCAATTAATTTGACACCTACTCTGAAAATCTCATATTCCTGACCCAAATGACCTTTGACCTGTGACCTGTTTCTTGAGGCCATGTTTGGCCGGAATCGCGATTCGGCGAGCCGCTAATGCGTTCCGTTCACTCCCGTTCCGTTTCGGGTGTTCTGGTCAGTTGTGCTCTCGCTTTCCCTTCCGCTTGGGGTGTCCTGATCAGCGATGCCCTCCATTCCGTTGCAGTTGCTCTGATCAGTGATCACTGATGCCCTCCGTTCTGTTGCGGGTGCTCTGATCACTGATCACTGATCATTGACGCTCTCACTCAGCACTTATCACGTGACATGATACGAAGCTACCGCTCCGTTTCGTTGGCAGCCATGAGGTCGGTGGCATCCTTTTATCATTTTTTTTTTGCATCCCGTTCCGTTCCGATATGGATGCCCTGGTTACTGGTTAGTTGCACGCTTTTTATTGCGATATTGCGTATTATGCTGTGCAGTGCACATCGTTCCGTTTGGGGTGCCCTAATCAGTGACCCTTTGTCTAGTCTCATGTAGTGCACCGTTCCTTTCGAAGAGTTGCGCTGACACCGTTTCCATTTTCACTATGCGTAATGAGTACCGACCATCGCTGGCCGTTCCGGCGTTCGGGCCGGGAGATTTCCGGCGTATGTCATGCTGCATAGTGCGACTGCAATTGCATACTCAATACTGCGTCCCGTTCCGTGTGCCCAGAGCAAAGGCACCATTTCCAGTATCATCCGGCCATTGTCATATCTGTTGAAAATGGAAAGCTCAAAGCTATACTGCGTACACTGTACGAATATTACCAGATCAGATGCGAACGAAAACTACATACTTATATTGCCGCATATTATCTCAAATATACAGTAATCTTGGAAGCGGTGCTGCCATATTGTAGGCGCAAAACGTCCCAGAGGCCAGAACACATGAGTTATACGGTTTCCGGTTTCATAGCGATCAGTTACGTCAACAAACTGCCCATCAGGGTATCATGATTTCCTAAAATTTTATGTCTGACAGTGTCACAGTGATGACCACGCCTCACGCATTACACAGTCTGAGTCAACTCTGCACTAAATCAATAATACAGGACGACAGAATGATACCCTTTGCAACGACAAAGACAGGTTCCTTCCCACTTCCTTTGCTTAAAAAAGAAAGAAAACTTCTCCACATGGCACTAGTACCAAAGCCTGCATATAGAGAGAGCTCCCTCACCCGCCCCTCCCCCACCCTCCTTAAGATATGACAACAGATTTCAACAGAATCATTGCATCTTCTGCTTCTTAAAGACCTAGTTCGCTCGCATGATGGCGACTGGCGTCGCGAGGATGGAGGTCCGCGGATGATTTTCTTTAGGAGAAATATACAGGCAGAAGGACCGTCCTGGATCCGTGCCAGTAAGCATGAGTAGGAACTTAGCAGATGCTGACGGTAATATCTGCTGTCTGCATGATGCATCTGAAACGGAAAGGAAGGCATTGATTTAAGGCTAGGAGAAGGATGGCCACTGGACAGTGCATTCAATTGTGATTTGTGACAATGCATTTTGACTTGTGAGGAAAATGAAATCTCACTGGTTGAAGTAGGTATTCATTCTTAGCTGTATAAGAGACAAGGGTGATTCTTAACTTCATTAGTCTCAATCAAACACAAAGGTTGGGATAAAATGGGACGGATTTCGAAACACTTGGCGATCAGATGCTAAAGTTATAATTCTGCCGTATATCACCCTTACCTATTTGCATCGTCTTTTTCGGTTAGTTTTGGTGGTCAGGAATGGTATGTTCTTTTATTATCAGCCAGCGTAGTGTTACGCCTTTATTGCGAAAGTGATATAGGTTTTCACTTGTTTTTTTTTTTCATCCTAGATTTTTTGGTCATCATCGTCACACCCAACCAAAATCCAATTTTAGAACACTGTGTCTGGTACGTGCTGCTCTCGTGAGCAACCGGTCGACAACAGTCAGCGTCAGTTCACAAACACTGAGCTGTCGATAGCTCCAAACGCAATAATGGTGTATACTGTTGTTCGGTGCATTAATTACAAACCCACACAACATTTGGCTGTTTATGATTCCCAGTTCAGTAATGCGCATGTGTGTAGAATTTGATCTATTTTGAATGTATCGTACCTATTCTCATGACGACTGAAGTAACGATAAATTTTTGTGATAGCTGTTGCGTTCATGATCTTCGTTAGCTGATTTGCGTTGAATGACGTCATGTGTTCCTCATAGATTACGTTTTTAAAGTTTACTATTATATCATCATCGGCAACACCACTGTTGCCCGTGCTTCTCGTGACCGACTGGGTGCCGCCCGTGCTGCTCGTGACCGACCGGGTGCCGCCCGCTCTCTCCTCAGCGTGGCGTGGTCATGTCTGGCCGTGGAGGTGATGGGTCAGCGCGTGCTGCCGCCGCACCTGATGCACGCCGTCAACGGCACCGTGGTGGCGCTGTGCCGCTCCGAGCCGGCCACCTGGCTGCGGCCCGACGACCCGTCCATGTTCGCGCTGCTGCCGCGGCCGCGCGACACGCCCACATGCCTTGGCTTCGGTACGGCGCCGTCCGGGGACGGGGCCGGAGAGGGTGCACGTGGGGGGGGGGAGGAGGGGGGTTACGGGTGATCCGTCAACTGGTAACTGTTTTGGTATCTGTGCGACTTTTCAGATGTCTGCGATTTCTGTGATGTGTATTGACCCTTACCGACTTCTTTTCCGCTTTGTTGTGTGACTATGCTTATGTTAGCCTGCATCATTGCGCGAGGGCATGTTAGGTTTAATTAGCTTCGAGTTAGTTCTGTCTAAAAGTGATTGAATTTAGTGATCGAGGCAATTTAGAGTATAGACGTGCTGTTCCTGAATTAGGTTTTCTGTCTGCCGACATGATTAGTGTGTTCTCGTGCTCGGGTAGGGCTAACGTGTTCCTGTGTCTGTCGTCACTCTGGCTGGTGTGTTGCCGCGCCTGTCACCTGTCTGACGTGCTCCCGCGCCCCGGCAGGTCTGGTGCGCCACCTCCTGTGCCTGTCACCGGTCTGACGTGTCCCCGCGCCTGTCACCTGTCTGACGTGCTCCCGCGCCCCGGCAGGTCTGGTGCGCCACCCCCTGTGCCTGTCACCGGTCTGACGTGTCCCCGTGCCACGGCAGGTCCGGTGTGTCTCCGCGCCTGTCACCGGTCTGACGTGTCCCCTTGCCCGGGCAGGTCTGGTGCGCGGCGTGGACCCGGAGCGCCGGCTGCTGTACCTGCTCACTGACTTGAGTCCGGAGCGGCTCGGCGAGGTCAACACACTGCTGCGCGGCCCGCACCACCTGCTGGACGTGTTCCTGGCCGGCAGCGGGCTGCGCTCGTGGACACCGGCGCTCACAAAGGGCGCGCCGTCCACGCCGCTGTCACAGCCCAACCAGCGAATAAAGGTGGCCCGCCGCACCGTCTTCAACCGGTAACACCGGGCCGGCGGCGGCCAAACCGAGCCGCCGAGTGAAACAGACTGTGCCTCGCCGAAACGCTGTGCGCGCCGGGCTTTCAGTGTGTGACATGTGCTGGTATGGTGCGGTGACCGATATTCAAGTGGCTCAGGACTGCCTTCAATTCTGCAGGTGTCTGGAGAAAACCCAGTCGGACCTCTCAGCATTTTTCATTGTTAGAGTATTTCATTTGGAAAACGCAGATCGACAATATGCAGAATGTGTCGCGGACCAAGAGCTGTATGCTTGAAAGCGACCAGACCCATAAGCGACAGGAGTGTCTAGCATGAATTGATTGGATGTGGAAGTAGAATGATGATGGTTAACGTCGCCATCATGTTTTGTTTTAGCAAGGCTGGGAATGGAAATCATTCGTCCAATTCCCAGTAGGTTGTTACAAGTGTGCTTACTGCTCAATGGCGCTTAGTGGTGTGCGAAAATGCAAGCAATATTCTTACACGTTGTTGTTTTCTATCCGTTTTGAACAATACACGTGTAAAAGACGCCAGCAACTCATTGGTCACTCTAGTACAAACTCGTCCACATATCGTCCTAATGTATTATTTACAAGCACACACTGCGGTTCATATAGCACATCTGCGCGACGGCGGGCTCCCGATCAATAGGCGCCTCCTTTGAACACGGAGCGGTTCTGGAAGCCGCGGTCGTAGTAGTCCCAGTGGTGCTGGCGGTCGCCCGTGTTGGGGAAGCCCTCCTGGCCGGGCAGCACGGCCTGGCGCGACACGTGCACCTTCCAGCCGCCGCGGCGCGTCCAGTCCTGACGGCGGAGCGGGTTCGTTCGTTCGTTCATTAGGGTTTACGGGCGCGTCGACTGCGGTGATCATTTTGCGCCCATAATGCTGTACTGGTAAAGCGGATATGTCAACAGAGAACTGACGAACTGAAGAAGGCTAGAACTACTTGAGATACGTTATACTAGTAAAACTGGCAGCGGGTGGCGGTCGTCACATGTGGGCCACATGGCGGCCAAAGATATCGGTGAGGAGGGTGGGTGGCCAACTGCAGCGGTGATGTAACGAGATCTACTTACTTACGACGAACGTCGCAAAACCATCACAACGTGGGGCGTGTGTAAATGTGTAACGGTCGCATGTAATGTGAACATCAAGTTATTCTAAATGAAAACTAACGTTCAAGGGAAAAATTTCAAGGGAAACACATTTTTCAATGATTTCTTTATTGCTTTTACAACCAAGTACGAGAACAATTATTGGCGATGAAAGGAAAATTTATAAACACCTATGTAGCTATTAGTCCCGACTGTCCAGAAGCCCAAAAGTATGACTCCGTCGAACCCCCACTGCTGACTGTGAAAGTGACTCACGTTCTTCGAGTACTTGAAGTAGTAGTGAGCGGCGTAGACAGATCCCAGGAACATCAGCATTTTCCCTGTGTACCAGCGAGCCATGAAGGCGCCTTTCACGCCCTGAAAGCACAAGTGCGCCTCTGTGATCCGGGGGTACCGACCATAACTGGAATCGAGTAGACTGCATTACCGTTTAATACATATTAGGGCTAGACGAGTAAGTAAGGGTATGAGATAGAATACCATAGCTTTTAATTTGGCTAAATATTAAACTTGCGCTGGAGCCTTGAAACCATTTCTACCTATAAATGTGCGTTGACTCGGCAATATTCATCAGCATTCAATACAAAATAGGGATTGGTCGATTTTTTCGCGCTTTACGGATGCGTTAAAATTACCAAACACAATTGCACCTGCTTGTGTGACCAACACGGCTCACACCGTTTAAACCGCTGAACGAACGTACCATGACTGGCTGCAGTTTCTCGAAGAGCGTGTTGAGAGGCCACTTGTAAAACCGGCGGATGGGATTTGTGATCTCGTTGAAGTACTCTGGAACATACCTGCAAAAATTTAGCTGTTAAACCCTGCCAGCTTAACCAGCACGAGTAATATCGACCGCATACAAAGTTAAAACCACGCAATGCTAAGAAAAGTACCAGCTGTTCAGCCTAGATTGAAATAAACTGCCCAATGAGGTAAGCCACGTTATGGTGGGTTTCAGCTGATGTGACTGGGTTGTTTCTAGCCACATGTCAAAAAGTGACTGTCTATGTTGGGTACCCCCGCGCCTGCCGACCTGGGCTCATTGGGCGAGAGGTGCTGGTCCTTGAGCCACTGGGCTCGCCACTTGCGGTCCTCAGCCGACATCTGGATGAGCCGCTCGCGCACATTCTTGCAGCGGCCCTCGATGGACATGGGCTGCACGCCGCCCGTGGCCGACGCCGGCAGAGAGGATGTCATGATCGGGCGCTGCTGCTACTGCCCCCTCTTTCTGGAACAGCACAATACAAATCGTCATATCGATGGTGCACATTAGCATGAACCTCATAGAAGAAACTATGAAGATTGCAGGCTCTTCGTATCTTCACTTTATGATAATCATGATGTGAGGATATGAAACCTAGCTGATATTGATGTAATAAAATTGAATACCTACAATACCATGATCCATTGAAGAGGAAAGCATAGAAATTGCACTCAAATGAAGAATGGTCTGGCTACACTATGCGGGATCCTAGGTCCGTGATCTGCGTTTTGTAGGGTTTTGCGGGAAATCGGTACGCAGGTCAAGTTCAGCTGATAGAAAATACACAGGGTCGGCTACACTGGGGTCACGCAGATTCAGTCAAGGAACTCCCGGACGTTCAGTACAGGAAATGCTGGATAGTCAGGACAGTCAGGATGTTCCGTACTGATATAAAGTTCAGAGCTACAAACTTTTTTGCAGAGTCTGCGAGATTGCGTGATATGGCAGTTGTTGGCGCACTTGGTGGCGCACTGTATGAATCCAAGTGATGTAACTGATAATTGTTTCTTTAATTTTCATGTGTTTTTGATGTTTTATTAACAAGATGTACTATTTATCGATAAAATAGTATAGTAGGTAGCAAACTTAAGCGTTTGTTGCGAAACCATTTATCAGTTGTTATCATTTCGTCAGCGTACAATAATTCACGGAAATTTTGGAAAATCGTAGAAGCCGATGTCAAGGGAGTTTCGCATTCACGGATCTGCAGATCACGCACGTACTTTCCTGGACAGTCACCCATAGTGTAGCTCAGCCTTAAAAGTAAAGCAAGCTCAGGGCATTAGCATAGCATCATGAACAACAAAATGACAAGATAATCACTACGTTTCCATGACACGTCAGTTGGGCAAACTAGACTTTTGGAATCAAAATATGGAGGCATCAATAATTTGATTCTGGTGCATCAATAATTTGATTCTGGTGGGAGGAGCCATGACCAAATATGGGCATGGAATCAATTTTTTGATTCATTTGGGTACACTTTTGACTTCAAATGTATCGTTACGGTTGAAAAAAGGCCCATGACGGTGAGATTTTTCTCTAAAAAGGTAGAAAAATGTGGTAGGTTTGCAAAAAGTGTTACCCCAAAACTAAGAAATTGTCCCTTTGGCCTTGTGAATGGGAATAAGACAGGGCCACTGTCCATCACGTAAGAGCTGTTTTGAGGAAATCACACTGTATGTTATTTTTGTATCATGAATCACATACTAACCAATCAGTATTTGTGTAAAATGGCAAAATGAAATTTTCAAACCCCTAATTATCATTATTTTAGTGCTTTTATATTTATTATATGGTTTTTACCTGTTGCTTCAGTTTTTGTATTCTTGACCTTTAAAAATTGTGAATTGTTATCAAACGTAGTGAAGGTAAAGTACAACAATGCTATAGGTATCTGTTGTGGTGCTGAGGATACCACTAAATGAGAATAATAGCAAGATAAATATTGTATTCTTGCAAGTCATTGTTGCCTATCTGTTAACATTACCTGTGAATCAAAATAATGATTAGCCAGCTGATGGGGAATCAATATTATGATTATCTGTATGAAGTGAATCAATTTCTTGATTGCCTTTCACTACCTATAGAATTCAAATTGTTATGATAGGAGCAATATTATTTTGCTTAGGAGATAGTTCCAGCATTTCTGTTCAAGGTCAGGCATGCTCCTTCTTGAAACACTCTCTTATTTTTATGTGATTGGTAAGTTAGAAATGGTCTGCATTTATGCCCAAATATGGTCATAAGGAATCAATCTTTTGATGCCTCCATATTTTGATTCCAAAGGTCTAGTTTGCCCAACTGACGTCTAAATCGATTTAGCGAAATTTCACGTGCGTTTTTCGGAAACTATTTACCTTAAGCAAAAAATGAGCATATATATGGTTTTAGCTAGCACCTAATCCTATAGTTACATTTTCAAATTATACCTAAATGTCATGATGGAGCAAATCCATTCTTCAAAATCGGCTTAGCTTGTGCCATGGAACGTAGCCATTGAACTGCAAAAAAGTGAATGAAATAACTTACCTAATAATTGAAATTTGAGATTATATGATATTTGTGCTATATTTTGTGTAAAATCTACAAACTTCCCCCACTTCGCGGCCGCGCGTACCTATATAAATACCATAAATACCAAAGCCAAAAGAAATACACCAAAATACACTTCCGCAGACTTGCCTAAATACAAACTGAGACACAGACTGCGCAGGTGATTCAAATAGAAAAGTGGTAGCATAATTCCTTCACTGAAGTGGACTGAAGTCAAAGCTTTCTTTTACTTGTATTTCCACAACATAGCCGGCCTTCAGGAATCAGGGGTTTCATATTGCACATGATAATTCTCTACATCAAGTGATAGATTGTGATAGATTGATTTTCTACGTACCGTAATCAGGCACGCATCCAGGATTTCGCAAGGGGGGGGGGGGCGACAGTCGAGAAGGGCCCGAAGGGCAGCCGAGAAGGGCCACTTATTTTTTGACTCAATGATGCTGAATCGATAGGTAAAGTCCACTGTCCACAGCTGAAGTAATGCGCGGTTTCAGTCATGAGTAGGTATGTTTTGCAGTTCTGAAGCTTAGGAACGATTAGCCATACTGCAATGAACCTTTGAATGTTGCTTACATACATCCTTGCAGCTGCAACTTTATCTATTGACGTCTTCTTTTCGATCACTCCGCATTAGAAAATCGCCAATCAAAGCCATCCGTTGAGATTGGTAAAATCGCACATTACTTTAGCGGTGGGCTGTAATGTACCTCTATAGACTATATCGCATGTGGAATAACAGGCCTTAGGCATTCGGAATGTAACTATACCGCCTCTGACTTTGAGCCCAAGCACTTCCCAGTAAACATGCCGACGTCGGCCCGACGTCGGCCGACGTCGGGGTGACGTCGGCAACTCGGCATCGGCATGCCGACGTCGGCCCGACGTCAGTCCAGCCTCGGCACGACGTCGGCTGGATGTCGGATATGCCCGCATGTTCCGACGTCCAGCCGAGGTCCAGCCGACATCGGGCCGACGTCAGACCGAGATCAATTGCTGAGGTCCAGCCGACGTCGGGCCGACGTCGGGGCGACTTCGGACCGACATCGGCCGCTGTTTTGACCGTTAAAATAATATAAAATACATGTTTCATGTTTCATAAAGAGCTTCTGTATTCAAAATATCCTCAGGAAACCCAAATCTTCCTCCACGCCGCAACCCCCTGATCCGGACTGGACGGGAAACTTTATCCCATTTGGGATTGCCCGTAAGCCGAGCTCGCCCGTAGCCGGGTGCGGTGAGTGCTTGGGGGCTGCTCGGCCTATCCTTTGGTCAGGCTCAGCCCCGGCAACTCACCAGGGCCGGGCCCAGTTCATATAGAAAGGCCAGTCGGCAAGTGTCACTTTGCCAAAGTGCCACTTATCAAAGGGACACTTTGGGAAACGTTGGTGCAGGTGTGTAAGAGTGGCTATATGAATCCATTGTGGGGTCGCCCTTTCCAATAAGTGTCACGTAACAGCAATGGGACCAGGGACTCTATATGAACTGGACCCAGAGTGCTCGCCAAGAAGACCAATGTCTCCATCCTATGATCCTTCCGGCTCTGAGATGGTGTTGTCGGACCGAAAGGGCATAACCCAACAAAACAAACCGATCTCGTTAGCTGGCTGCGTGGTGTAGTGGTTAACGCACTAACCTCGCGTTCGAATGACACGAGGTTCGAATCTCATCGCCGGCCGGTGCTTTTGGCGTGTTGTCTCAGTAAACATGCCGACGTCGGCGACTGGGGGGCTCGATTCCCGCCGCCGGTTGATATTTTTGGCGCGTTGTCCCAATAAACATGCCGACGTCGGCCCCGTCGGTCCAATGACAAACGATCTCGTCAACCTCGGCAAACGATCTCGGCCCGACGTCGGCTCGACGTCGGCTGGACTTCGGCTGGACGTCGGAACATGCGGGCATATCCGACGTCCAGCCGATGTCGGGCCGAGGTTGAACCGACGTTGGGCCGACGTCGGGCCGAGCCTCGGCCCGACGTCGGGCCGACGTCGGCATGTTTACTGGGTTACTACCCGTTTCGTTCCTGAATAAAGCTTCTGATGAAAATGGACGATGATTTGGTAAGAATTTGCTACGGTGGTGAACACGCGTGAAAAGGGCTGATGTGTTTATTCAACCGAAATAACATGCGGCCGCAGAACACTTTTACCATTTGATATCGTCATATGGATACAATCGGTAGGCATTCTTCAGAACAACGATGAATCATAGCAAAACGTTAACATCCACGTTAACGGTTAATACGCCAGCTATTAGGTGGCTAACGGCTCACTTAAAACTGTGCTAATTAAAACACAATCCTGGGTTCATTTGCATCAGAAGCATGGTGATCGTGATGCGTTGTGACATCAAACATCTGTAAAGAAAAAGACCGAGAAGTTAAGGCATTGATAGGTAGGTACACATTAACCCTCGCATGTGTGCGGCGTTTGCCAGCTTCTAATGTGTAGGGGGGGGGGTCGGTTGGACCCCCCTTGCCGTTTGGCCCCTGATCGAGCTAGAGCTTCGCGGAAAAAACGAGCGTGTTGCCCGTGACGAGAGGAAGCCGATGATACCAAATTTTAAGGTCCTAGGTCATTGGTTGACCTTCCAGGTCAGGTCAATGACCCAAAGTCGGGAAAATCGGGACCTGTTAGAAAGTCGTAAAGTGTGGCTGCTAAGAGGTTTTTCGGGGTGCTGATGACGAATATCGTGTTAGTTTGATCACAGATGATGTCTTTAAGCATTTAGACCAGGTCGGGTCAGGTCAGGTCAGGTCAACCAGTAGGCGTCGTGACGGGTATTCGTAGTACGTGTCAACCGCCTCTGACAGCTTCGTAACATGTTACGAAGTCACCAAAACTACTTCGTAAATGTTCAAATGGTTGCTAAATTCGAATTCAGCTCCAAAAACTAGCCTAGAAACATGTAAAACTCGAAAAAGTGAACCGAGGTCACCCGAGGTCACCAAAGGTCAATGACCTGACCTGACCTTCAGGTGACCTCGACACCCACCCTAATGTATGGGAGCAACATCAAATCACATGTTTGAACGTTTGAAACCACGAAAAGCTTGCAAACGCGCGGCTAATGCGAGCCGACATACGCGAAATCGCGATTCCGGCCAAACATGGTCTCGGAAAAGAGGTCACAGGTCAAAGGTCATTTGGGTCATGGTCATGAAATTTTCAGAGTAGGTGTAAAATTGATGAATGCGAGGCTACTGAAAGTTTCGTCGCGATCGGCCGCTTTTTACGCGAGTTAGGGGAAGTTGGGGCAATGCCGGAGTTGGGGCAAAGCCGAAATTCGAGATATTTCGAAAACCGTAAGACATGGATGCCACCTGTCAGTGATGCTCTGAAGCTTAAACTACAATTATCGCATGTTTGTTACGAGTCGTCATTCGGAATACTTCGACTGTGAGGGCGCCAAGAGCGTTTTCAAGGTACGTTTCCCTTGTACTACATGCGCCTTTGAAGCTGCATTTCTTACTCATTATGCTACCGTTTGTCTGGCCAATTCGGTCAAGTAATCTTTAGCATGTCTTTGCATAAGTGTGCTGCCTATTTGAAATTTATACAGCACGTTGAAAAGTTATGGGCCTGCAAATGAAAGTATGGCAGGCTGGGGTAATGCCGAAAACGTGCGATTACGCACGTGTTAAAAGCACGCTACGTGGACTTTACTGCTGTAGAATAGCAACGCGTATTTTTAGTCACACAAATTACACTTTCAACCGACA
This sequence comes from Amphibalanus amphitrite, assembly GCF_019059575.1. Taxonomy (NCBI): domain Eukaryota; kingdom Metazoa; phylum Arthropoda; class Thecostraca; order Balanomorpha; family Balanidae; genus Amphibalanus; species Amphibalanus amphitrite. The sequence continues at coordinate 168,237 of NW_024882427.1, read as the reverse complement.
CAACGGCCTGTTACCTATAAGGAATGATTTACCTGGCATGTTCTTATTATATCACACAATTATAACTTCCAGTGTGCACCGCGTCCTCAAGCTCTTAAAACGCGTGTCAGCTTTGATCAATTCTGGATAAAGTTTGAGATAAAATGGCAAAACATCAATGTCGGCATTCCCCGTAGATCATTTCTCCCATTTTCGGCTTTCCCCGCAGTCCGGGGCAACGCCGAAAAAGTCACTTCTTTGATATTTTTAGTTTGTGCGCTTAACGGTATGCGAATTCATCAAATGCGCCTGGTATGTTTGAAAGGCAAAAGACTGGCCTCTCGAATGACGCCAACAAGAATAGCTTATGTTGTCTACCGTGCGTGCTACGGGCGTCAGAAAAAAAGTCTTCGGCGTTCCCCCAACTTCCCCTATTCGCGAAAATCCATGGGGGGGTCCATCCGACCCCCCCCCTACACATGCGAGGGTGAACTAATAACATAATAAAAATGTCATGATGCAGGCGAAAATAAACGACGAATGCAACACACACACGTCATGCCGTTATGCATATATTTGGTCCATGCGATCGCTCATGGGCAGACGTGTAGGACCTATGTACCTACACTTCACACAGTCTCAATTGTTTATTTGTGATGACCACTATTCACTAACAGAGAAATTCACCACTAACAGGTGAAGTCACGGAAATAAAGGACTTACGACTTACGACACTTACGACAGTAAAAGGCGACACAAGTGCGAATGGATACATTCATTCAAATTGAAAACAAAAGCGACAATAAGTTAAAAATAAAAGTATGACAGACAACAATGCCTAAGTTAAAGACATAAGTATGAGAATAAAGGCAAAAGTGTTTTGCGAATGCATGTATATGTATGTGAGTATAGCAAAAGGAAAAATAAACGTAAAAACTTGAACGATGTTAATGAAAAACCTCTGCTTTAGAATCATCCGATGAGTTGCGTGCACAAGCGTGATATGAGCTATGTGATGGCTACACTATGCATTTCTGCGTGCGTTTTTTTTTGCGGGCTTGCGGTTTTTTGCGTAATATCGTTCTAGAAAAAGTTATAAATAATACCTATAACTTTTACATTAGTTGTGCATAAGTTATGCACAAAAGTTAATATAACTCTTATAATATTAAAATTTAATTTAAAAACATCACAAAAACTTAATATCGTTTTTATTCTAGAACGATATTACGCAAAACCCGCAAACCTAAAAAACGCACGCAGAAAACGCATAGTGTAGCCTGGCCATTAAGGTGGGATGGTCACTTTAATACTTATGCATTAGGTACCTCGCGAATATGCGCAGCCGATTACACTTTGACTTCCGTGAGAGCCTGCCGCCTCAGCGGTGCCTGATCACTGCGGCCGTGCTGGGGAGGGGGAGGGCGACGCTCCGCCTCCGCCCGCAGTCTTCAGCAGCGAGTCGATCTTGGAGGTGATGGTGGTGAGGCTCTTCTCGAGTCGATCCAGCCGCTCAGTCACCCTGTAGAGCAGCAGTCACAGGAAATCAGCGGATAAAGCGAAGGCCTTAACGGGCGGAGGGACAGGAGTAACGCAATGAACGGGGCGCAGTAACAGATGGATTGGTCTAATGGAGTGGTCTTATTGGTGGAGTGAGAAACATAGAAGTTACACTGTAATCGCCCGTCAAAAGAAGTGAATGATCAGGGGCCGTATTCACGTCGATCATTTTCGTAAGAATTTTCTTAAGTTTGACCTACTTCTTAACTATTTTTTTATTCACGTGAACTCCGTCGATAAAAACTTAAGTGTCGACGTGAATACCAAAGTATACTTACGAAAAAAAAAATCGACTTACGGAGTCGACGTGAATACGGCCCCAGATATATGTATGCCGTTGACGTGTACGTCAAATCGTTATGTAAGGAAGTGATGGAAAGCCCTTTTGGTTGTCAGACTATCGCGATCTCAGAGACGGAATAGTTAGCCAGAGGAGTAACTAAAGAGTAAGCATCGTTCTGTAAAAAGCTCTCACTCGGTGAACTCCTCGGGGCTGACGCCGGGCTGGTCGTAGTAGTCGTCGTAGTCGTCATAGTCATCATAGTCGTCGTAGTCGCCGTACTCGGCGTCCTCGATCTCTGTGTCGCCGCCGGCCTCGGAGTCGCGGTGCCGGGCGGCGGCGACGGGCGAGCCGCGCAGCTTGGCGGCGGCCGCCTCCCGCGACAGGTTACCGAACACGATCCGGTGCAGACGCACCACTGCACGGGCGTAGCGGGAGCAGACCAGCGGGGCGGCAGCGGCAGGTCAGCGAGAGACCGGGTTGGGTGGGTGAAATGGGGCTCATTGATGGTCATAAGAGAAGAAAATGAGATTTATTTGTTGTGCGTTTTCCATCGCGGCTTGCCACAAGGTATCGTCTTTTCATTCATGTCTTTCAGATAACAACTCAGTTTTCCACCGTGTCCATCCATTTACACTGACCGTCAATCTGTGGTTTTTCCTCCTCGTCGTCAGCCTCTGGCGGCTTGGGCACGGGAGCACCGTCACCGCCCAGGTGGTACTGGTCGAAGAACAGGTCTATCTCCTGGTCCGAAAAGTTGCACCTGATGGCAGCACGTGAGTGACATTGCTATAGTTATCACTTATCAGCACAGGTTACCTATATTGGTAAGGAATCTTGTAACGAATCCACAGCTAAGTATGACATGACGTTTATTTGGGTAATGCCTTTGCAGCGGCCCCCACAAACACAACAGTTTTACATAACACGACCATCACGAACACGAACACATACTACAAAGTAGGTATCAAGTACCTATATGACATTTTCAGTGATGTTTTTCTCGGTTTGTTTTGTTTCATGTTATTTCCATTTAGTTGGCTTTAATTGAAAATATTGTTTTCGTGCCAGAGAAGTGAGATGCGGCGATGTGTGCAGACGGACAGTCGTTTCATATAGCGGCATTTGAAGTGGGTTGATTTAAAGGGACTATCCCACCTTCTAAAATGTTGTTAAAACCAGTTAAATTGTGCCCGACTTTATAGATTGGATGACCAGGAACACGGTTCTGGCATTTACTTTTCATTAAACATCTTAGGCTTCCCATATTCCAAACACAAACTTTCAAATATGTGACGTCACAGCCCAAAATTACCTCCTTCCCCAGGCCACATTACTGTCATAAAGCTGATTCTTTTTACTCTGTAGGCACCACAACAAAGTTCAGACCAAGTTTTAAGCGATTTTTCAACGAACAAACCCATTTAAATCAGAATGACTAAACGAGGTGACGTCACACTAACGGTCGCTCCATGTTGAAGATAGGGCCTTGTACAAGGCCCATTTTCAAATGAAGGGAACGAATTTCTTCAACACCAAGAGGCCGCGGGGGTTGCAACCTAGATAGATAGTGGTTTCTGAACCTCGCCGCAAACTTGGCTATCTCAACTCAAACCCAATGTTAAAGGTGGGATAGTCCCTTTAACGCCAACCATTCACTAGCTATCAGCGAAGGAAGTGAGTGGAACTGGAACCATTGAATGGAATGGCGACCATGGTGGGCCATAAGGGCAGTGGTGGTTCGCTAACCTTTTCATGGTGTGCCACACCATGTCCAGCGAATAGCTGCCGTCCTCCTCCTGTTCGATCAGCTTCAGCGCCGTCTCCAGGTCAATCAGACGGTCACGCTTGCCCAGTTTCCCTGTCGCAAGTCCCTCGAGTCATCGTGGACCACGAATAAACAAAGGGAATACGTGGAAACGCATGGAAAAGGCGAGTTTGATACTTCTTCTCGCACATCCATAAACGAATGCCTAGATTTCACCGAGATCTATCAATTATAACATATGATTTGTCCACTCAAATCGTTCGCAACCACGTAACTAAACCTTGTAAATGCTAGATGCGTAGCTTTTGATCAATAGGTACGCATACCTTTTACATTGTTGTATCCCCGTTTGAAGTAGTCGGCCACTTCGAACTCGTTTTTGTGCGCTGACGGATCGCTCTTTACCTCACTGTATGTGTCGTTTATGATTGCGAGGAACATGTTCTGCCAAAGAGGGAGTGACAGCTGTTAGCATACGTAATAACCATGTTTATGCGAAAAGGCTGCTCAAAGAGGAATTTTATGAACGCAGAGATCGACTGCATGAGCGAATGGAACTGCACTGCATACAACAATCAACCATGTAGGCATGCGGTATGGATGGTATATATAATAATTATTGCCTCTAAATGTGCTAGCTATCGCATTAAATGAAAAATTCACAAAACGCACCATCAGCACAAAGAAGACGAAGAACACGTAGCTGAGGAAGAAGATCGGTCCCAGGATCCGGTTGGCCGCTTCTATCTCGTGAAAGTCGAAATCTCCGAGGATAGTTCGCAGCAGAGTGAACGTGGCTCGGGTGAATGTGCTGAAGTCGCGAACCTGTATCGACGGAAGCAGTGTCGATCAATTCAATCAAAATACGATGAGCTACCTGATGATCTGGCAATAAATTGGAGAGTATGAGCGAACTAAATAAGTAGGCTTATCTAAGCTATAATAATCCGTGAACTTAATTACATATATTACGTCAATTGTAGCCAGATAACTATATTTTAGCACCTTAAAATGGTGCGTTCTTGAGTGGCTTGGATATTATATACCTGAGTACCGAAGAGAAGATACCCGAGCTGAGCGAAGGCGAAGAAGACGATAAAGAACATAATCGCGAAGCCCATGATATCTCGTGCGCACTGTAAACAACAATGTAATGCTATATGAAGCACATTTTAACGGCGTAAGTTGCTCACGATATCTCGGTCGTATTGTAAACGACGTCCTAAATCCCCATGACATCTCATGCGTTCTGTGAACGAAGTGAATCACATATCTCGGTTGCACTGGAAAGACGTAAATCTCATTTCTTGTGCGTACTGTAGATGCTAGGTCATCATTTGAAGTAAACAATCGATTTAAAGTGGAAAAGCATGTAAGAGATAATGTATCATGTCGAAATACGAATGGATGAAATTAGCACAGCAGCAATTTTACTTTTAGTAGACCACAAAAGCATAAAACGATAAATTGATCTCCCGCCCGGGCCAGTCACCGACCCTGGACAGAGTGCTGCTCAGCTGGTTCATGGTCTTGTTGAAGCTAATGTATTTGAACAGCTTCACCCAGGCGAAGAACACGCAGAGTGCCGCGGCGCTGGTGAACTGCGTTTGGAAGAAGCCCAGCTGCTCAAAGTTGGGATACTGCAAATCATCTGCAACAGAACGGTCGTGTTTGAAGAAGTATGGTGAGATTCGCGATTTAGAGGTTGGCTTGAGGCATATTGTATACAATTGTTTTCAATGCATTGTCATAAGTTGGATATGCAGGGATAATGTGCATGAAGTGTCACCTTTCAGTAGAAGTTCGATTTTATCGCTGACGGCCTTCGTGCAATGGATAGAGAAGCCGATACAAAGAATGGAAATCAAAATCATTAGCATGTCGAGGTGGTTCCAGAAATGCTTGAAATATTTCGTCTTTTGTCCATGAAACTCCAACATCTGAAACACGTCAGAGAGCGCTGACCAACACACTTCGGTGTTATGCAATTTATAAGATTTATATCACATTCATTAGCGATTGAAATCTCAGCTTACAAACCGATTGAACATCACGGTTATCACAGCCCGACCACTCTTACAAAGGGTGAATAGAAAATTACCGGAGCTGGTCAGCGAAGTTACCGGAGTTGATTGCTGAACCAAAGGGAGCATTGGGCTTGCATACCTATAGGTACATAATACGTTTATGTAAACAATCACAACCGGCACATTTCACGCCGTCTGTTCCCCGCTGACCATTGGTCGCTGCCGGTCGCTGCAGACAGTGTTACAGACCTCCTCTATGATGTAGTAGACGGTGAACAGGATGAACACCCACTCGCACGCCATCACGAAGTAGTCGTACGGGTTAACGTAGCGGAGCAGCTTGACCGTGCGGAAGGACGACGACGGAATCATGCCGCCCGTGGCGGGCAGCTCGAACACCAGTCTGTGCAACAAGCGCACGGGCAAAGGACATTTCAATGGAGACGGACTGCACCAATGAATGAATGAATGAATGAATGAATGAATGAATAAATAAATGAATGTGTGACCACATGAGTGAAGAGTAGACCGAAGTTCGATGAATGAACGAACGAATGAATGAATGAATGAATGAATGAATGAATGAATGAATGAATGAATGAATGAATGAATGAATGAATGAATGAATGAATGAATGAATGAATGAATGAGCGAATGAATGAATGAATAAATGAATGAATGAATGAATGAATGAATGAATAAATGCATGCATGAATGAATGAATGAAATTGTTTAAAAAGGGCTGCTAAGAATTTTATACGATGCTTATGTAAGAAATAATCCTTCAAACAAACATGAAACAACTAGCACATCCGATTAAGTGTGTGCACATGGTAGGCATACGACTGTACACCGTGACGGTTGGTTCATACGACGATTCTTTACAGCCAGCGAAAATGCCCCTCGGACTGACTTGATGATGCAGAAGAGGTTGATGTTTGCGTTGTAGACTGTGAAGTCGATGAAGATGGCACGGGTCCCTCGGCCGATCCATAGGTCGCGGCGGAGGCGGGCCAGCATATCCACAGTCTCGTTTCGTTTGTGTGACAAATCCTGCGCGCCAGTCACACAGACGTTAAGCGTTCATATGCGTCTGTTGTATCAGCAGCGGAGCGGACTCTTCACATGTCAACTTGCAGTCTGACTTTCAAAACAGCGGTGTTTTAACCTTTAAGTGGTGCGATGATGCAATACAGCGGCCGGCAAGGGCAGACAGTCAGACGAGATCGGCGGGGAATACCGATGAGTCGGTGACTCACCACGTATGCGCCGCCTCCCGAATAGGTGCTGATCTCACCCCAGAACGGGTGTCCCTCCAACTCGTCCTCCGGACAGTAGCGCCAGCTGAGGGGGAGGAGGACGTGAAAGGTCAATACGCAGTCAGATACGTCGTCCGGCACCGTTGCGTTTGTTACAGGGTTGGCATGAACGAACAGGTAGGTAAACGGGTCTGTAAAGGTACAGGGATGCTGAAAGCTATACAGTTTGATGGACGATGAACTGCTGTACGCATGACGCCGATGCCACGCAATATTTGTCGTAAGCTGTAGGTATATTCCGTACCAATACGGTACAAATCTTTGCATTTTACAGTACGATCTACGCATATTTACACAATTCTAAGGAGATCAAAACCTATGTAGCTATGTAAGCCTCATCCAGCTATATGGGCATTGGGCAGTCACACAGTTGCGCTACTGAACCTGCAGACACCACCGCGGTCCCCCATCCCCCGCTGGCGGCGGAGGAGGCGGGTGGGGGGTGATCCCAGCTGCTCACCCGGTGCCGTTGCCGGTGCCGATAGAGTCGTTGTAGTTGACCTCGGTCAGCCAGCTGTACTCGGCGTAGCACTCCTTGATGATGGCGCGCATGTCGTCGGCCACGCGACACGAGTCGCTGCGTACCTGCAGCTGCGAGCGGCCGTGGTCGCACCGTCAGCGGACTGGGAGAGGGGTCCGTGCCAGGGCTCCGAGCAAACCACCCAAACTAAGGAATACCTATACTAATAGGTATACTTTATGTAACTACATTTCCTCTGTTCACAGCACAGCTCGCAAGAGGGAAACCTGAAATCATCGGGGCGATGTATCGTCCCGAACAGTCCTCATAGCCCACAGAGCACCAACCACTCCACCAACCTGCCGCATTCTGGGTACTCCGAGCAGCCGGTTCTCGTAGAGGATGTCGATGCCACCCTCGCTGTCGTCCAGCTTGGTCTGCTCCAGGTCATACCACGTCTCCCAGTAGAGGCCATCCACCAGGGGACCCTCCACAAACTACAGCATGAGGCGGCCGGGGGCCAACACCGGTCAAACGGCACCGAAGAGCAGTGCGTAATTGGCTCCACTCAATTTACACGCAACTTTTTTTTGCTAGTTTTTTTCATACCTTACCTTCACAGTCATCGGGAGGGAAAAGGTCACTTGACCTGGAGATCCCGTTCTCATCGAGCTCTTAGGACTAGGACAGTCTGGGTGCTAGCAGTCAGTCTGTTTTCATGTCAGACAGTCTTCATGCTAGCGTGTCAATGTTTTTTTTACGTGTTTTAACCTTTTCAATGTTTGTGTACTATAATATGTTTTTTACCTATCTTATACCTCGGTTGCACATTGTATATGACACTGGTTTAAAAGCCAGTCATGTCTTGGTTAGGTACCTCAAAGACCCGCATAAATAAATAAATAAATAAATAAATAAATAAATAAATAAATAAATAAATAAATAAACGGTGTGGCATTGGAAAAAGTTGTTAAATTGAAATTACTGAGTGAATCTTCGACAGATATCTGGTATCAGCCCAGTACAAAGTACATGATGGACGAGCCCACTGCCCAATCAAATAATACCTATACATGCGATACATCATGCACTTGCACCCTATATTGCACAATGCGCATATCTGCCGATGCGTAGGTATAAAGGGCATTTTTATGGCATGCCTACATATAGGCATTTGTCATCTCTTGTCGGTTCAGACGCAACTGAAGTGCTATTTGCTAATCAACTTGAATGAAATAGTCACTTCGCTCCGCACGCCTATATACCTTATGCCCACTCTGCAGATTATTATCATCATTCTGCACACTTTTTAACAAAAAATGCTAAATACATACATATGCCTACCTTATTGTTATCATGGCAAGGAGTATTTTCGCTGCGATGGTAAAGTTTTGAATTTATATCAATGACTTAATGTTACCGATAAGCTTCCAAGTTGGCATTGATTAAACGTAGAAAGGCTTGATTTATGGTTTTTGTGTGAGCGATAGAGCGCGGTGTGTGATATTTGAAAGCTTTAAAATGTACTTTGTACGTGCCGCTTGTCGTTACTCGGAATAATTATTAAGTTATTGGGAGAAACATCAGACAACATGCCTCCCACTTCTTTTCCTTCCGGAAGTCGGCACTTGTTCATACGGACTACGGATCATCTCTTCTGTACCGTTACCGGTTCCGAGCTTAGGCCGATCGTAAATACGGTGAATTTATTCGGTAGTTTGGTGAATTACGCGATTCATTCGGGGCTAACTGCCACCTCACCTGAGACACGATTCAAACCCAAAGTGATACTATGAAAAACAGTTATCAGTTCAATCAAGTAGCGGCCGAACAGATCCGTGTTCTGAGACCGAATCCGTGTCAGATCCGTTCGTGGCTACTTCCCCGCCGCAATAGCTCAGCTGCAGCCCCAGACCGTGAACGGGAGCTTCCCTAGTCCCTACCTCACCATGGCTCCGCTTCACCTGTGTGCGACCACCGTCGGTCACCTGACACTTTGACCATGAATCGCTGCAAGTTGCAACCTAAAGGGCCCTGCCGGCCTTGACAGTGCACCCAGCAATATATCAGCCGGCGTGCAACAACACCATCAGCCCGCGGCAATTCAGCGCTCTCCAAACCTGGCCGTGCGGCCGCGGGAGCGCTCTGCCGACCTTCTGTACCGGGTTTGTGAGACACTGTACTTCCGAGGGCGACTGCGCCCCGCGATGGGCAAGGTAATCTGCATCCTGCGCAGTGTTCAGTCGACACTGCGACTTGGTGACGAGAGTAGGCACGTGCTGGCGGTGCCGGTGTGGTGTTCCCAACGTGTGGCAACACAAACTGTGCTCAACTTTAGCAGTGATTAAGGTGATGAATATTAAACGTGATCCAACCAGGAGCTGAAGTGCAGTCGAACGCGTTACGTGAAGTGACTCATCATCCTGTCCAATTTAGATGAAGCCTCGGTGAACGTTTAGTGAGCAGCACTCGACATAAAATCTGCGACAAAAAAGAATTAGGCAGGGTTGTGCTCAAAGATCTGGACAATGTGATAAGCACGGCGTCGCTCGTATTGACGAGGCTCTCCGGCGCATGGTGTCGGTTTGCATTTTGCAAGCCTTCATTGGCCCTCGTTCGCTGGAGACTTCAATTCAGCACAGGCCGGTAACCCGTCTCAGGCACCTCACGACAGGATCGGCCACAGGACGCTAGCCCGGTCACAGGCACTCAGCTCTGCGACTGTCGAGCGTCATGGCTGAGCAGCCGCCGCGAGACCGATGGCGCTCGCAGTGCGACTTCCTGCTCAGTCTGATCGGCTACTCGGTCGGCACGGGCAACCTCTGGCGCTTCCCCTACCTGTGCTACAAGTTCGGCGGCGGCACCTTCGTGGTCGCCTACGTGGTGATGCTGCTCGTTCTCGGCATCCCCATGTACACGATGGAGGTGACACTGGGCCAGTTTGCCCGCCAGTCGCCCAACGTGCTGTTTCGCCAGCTGGCGCCCCTGTTCTCCGGCGTCGGCTACGGCATCATCATCATCGGCACGCTCATGTGCTTCAACTACAACGTCACCATCACCTGGGTGTTGTCGTTCCTGGTGGCGTCGTTCAGAGGCGAGCTGGAGTGGTCGCGTTGCGGCCACATCTACAACTCGCCGCGGTGTTTCACTGTGGCAGGAGACGAACGGTGTCGCAGCGCCAGCTCGGGGGCAGACGTGTTCTGGAACAATACCTGCTACCCGGCGTACCAGCTTCTCGAGGGGCACGCGGAGCCAAACAGCGAGTGTCTGTTCCTAAGCGGCAATGACACTTTGGTGTATCGCCTAGGGAATAATCGTGCACTTGCCAGTGAGGAGTATTTCAACAATCATGTGTTGGGAATGAACAATTACGATCTGTATGGTGTTGGAACAATCCGATGGGACATAACAGCATATCTCTTGTGTACTTGGTTCTTAGTGGGCGCGTGCATATTCAGGGGTATCAAGACATTCGGAGCTATACTGCATTTTACGGTACTATTGCCTTATACAATAATGTTTATCCTTCTGGTGGTGATTCTGACGGGCCTTGACGGAGCTGCAGAAGGCATCGCGCTCAATATGAAGCCCGATATTTCCCAGCTGAAGGACCCCACCCTGTGGAGTGCTGCCGCCGCCCAGGTCCTCTACTCTCTGGGCTGCGGCCAGTGCGGCCTGTTCGCGATGGGCAGCTTCAACCGGCTCAACAACAACTGCATGCGCGACGCCATCCTGGTGTCGCTGGTCGACACGGCCACCTCAGTGATCGCCGCGCTCATCGTGTTCTCCATGCTCGGCTCGCTGGCACACACGCTGTGTCGCGACGTCGGCCGCGTGGTCACCTCGGACGTGGGCATGGCTTTCGTCACCTATGACCTACCCGGAGATGATGGTGCACACGCCGCTGCCGCCCGTCTTCAGCGCGCTCTTCTTCGTCATGATGGTCTCGCTCGGCATCGACACGCAATTCATTGCCGTGGAGGCGCTTGTGATTGCCGCTGTTGACCAATGGCCATCGCTGAGGAAGCAGAAAAGATATCTTGCTGTCGGTTTGTGTGTGCTCTTCTTCCTCTCCAACCTGAGTGTATGCATGGACGGCGGCATGCTGATCTTTGCACTGGTCGACCACTACGCCTTCACGTTCTCGCTGTTCTTCGTGGTGCTGCTGCAGGCGGTGGCCGTGGGCTGGGTGTATGGCGCCGAGCGGCTCATCGGCAACATGCGCAGCGACATGGAGATGGGCCTGCCGCCGGCGCTGGCCGCCTACTGGCGGCTCTCGTGGCGGCTCGCCGTGCCGGCCGTCTGTCTGCTGGGCCTGGCCACCACCGTGTACCTGCACCAGCCGGCCTCGTACGGCGGCCGCCGCTTCCCCGTCTGGGCGGACGCCGTGGGACTGGGCATCATGCTCGCGCCCGCCGCGCTCGTCCTCTCCACAATGCTGGCCGAGGCCGGCATCAGACAGGGCCGGCCGCACCGCTGGAGAGAGCTGCTCACGCCGACCGACCAGTGGGGCGTCTCCGCAGCGAAGGAGCAGCCCAGTAGCCCACGGAGGTAGCCGCCGCGCCCACATCTGCGTCACATATTTGATGTATGTATTGTATCGTCTTTTTGGATCGGTTATCGATTGTTCATGAAATAGGCAGAGGTAGTCAGATTATGAAACAACATCTTCGGAGCATTCTGCTCACACACTCTGTGTCGCCACTCGCCAGTTGTAACAATGTCCTCGTAACGAGCTAAATGTAGTTATTATAATTGCCAATGTTTCTGTTTGATGTTTTGTCTGAAATGGAGGCGCGCTGAAGGATTTCGTGATTTGTCTATGTACACGTTTTCTGAGGTGTCCCGTGTCATTCAGACTTATGTCATACAGACAGTCATACATATCAGTAGGAAGTGTCCAAAAATAAACGGTGAGACTAAGAGCTCCTATGTCTGGTACTTACTCTCCAAAAATCCAGTATTTGAGTCGATTCCTTGAAATTCCCATCGGAGTCGGCAAAAGAGGCGTCCAAAAAGAGCTCGGACAGAGCTTTTGTGAAGTAGAACATGGTAGGTGAAGTTGTGCTCACAGCCACTGCTCGGTAAAGGAAAATGAGAAAGAGTCAAAGAAAGAAAGAATCATTAAACTTGCAAAGAGTCAACTACAATTCCCAATGGATCACTCTATGTATATGACTTAATATTCGCGCTAATAGGGGGTCGAACGGATCCCTCCTTGGGTTTTCGCAAATAACTCGCGCAAAAAGCGGTCGATCACGATGAAACTTTCAGTATCCTCGTTGATCAGTTTTACACCTACCCTGAAAATTTCATGACCCTGACCTAAATGACCTTTGACCTGATACTTCCGACACCATGTTTGGCCGGAATCGCGATTCGGCGTGTGTCGGCTCACATTATTCGGGCGTTTCCAGTCTTTTTGTGGTTGTAAACGTTCAAACATTTGAAATTATGACATAAATGCAGCAAAGACCTTTCGTTAGATAATCTTTACTTTAAATTGTCATTTATTGTGAATCGTTAATCGTTAAATCGTTATCAATTTAAGACACATTTATTGCCCGACGTTTCGCTGTATTCGCTTTCTCACGGGCGACAAACATTCGCCCTTGAATGTTTGTCACCTTTGATTAAGCGAACACAGCGAAACGTCGGACTTAAAGGGACCCTCCCACCTTCAAAAAAGTTAATGAATTGGCATGAAAGTGATGTCCCTTGGTTCAGAAAGAGCGAAAACGAATATCTACCAAATTTCACCGAAAAATATTCACTGGTTTTCAAGATATTAGGCTTTTACTTTTGTTTACTTTTTGGGATCTCCCCTGTTACTAGCGACTTTATTTGGAAGCAATAATTTGGCAGCCTTAAAGTGCGGCAGACGTTGCGCGCAAAGCAGCGTATACCGCCACGTGTTAACGATGGTTTTAGTCTAAGATTTAAAAATCGTTAGATCTCCGCTGACGTCACAAATTCTAAGGGGGCATTCCAATGCATTAGCCCCTTAGAATCCGAAAACTGCAAGTTTGAAATTCCATATCTTCGAATTAAAGCATTTTTCGATGTTGTGAGTGCCCAAACCGGTATTTGCAGGCCATGGCCACCAATTTGGCTATCTCAACTCAAAACTAATGTTAAGGTGGGAGTGTCCCTTTAATGTGTCTAATTTTAAGCTCATAACGATTTAACGATTAACGATTAACGATTTACGATAAATGACGATTTAGAATAACGATTAACGCAACGTCTTTGCTGCATTTATACTGTCAGCCTGTCTATTTTCATTAACCCGCGCCCCGTGGGGAGGGGGGCGAAACGACCCCTCCCTCTCCTTTTCCGTCGATATCACCCAAACGGCTGCATATATCGTCACTAAACTTTCAGGACCCCTCCGGACATCAATTTTCCGCATTGTGACTAAACATTTTTACAGAGGCTATGATAGGTTGGCCTCAAATGACGTCAGAATGACGTCATGATCTGCAATTTTCGACCGCCAAAAAAGGTTTCGCGGAAAGAGCTGTCAGCCCTACAGCATTGAAGATGCAGAAAAATGTTCAAGACATAAAAAGTATAGAATGAGCAGGGCTACAAAACATTCATCTCGGATTTTTAAAATATTGGGATTTTGACCCCCTAACATAAAAAACTTTTTTATATTTTAGCCAATAAATTATATTTTTTGAAGTTCGAAAATGACGGAATAATTATGATAGCTCATACCGCGTTCTATCTACATACCAAATTTGATATCGATACATCTTTTTTTCCAAGTTATAGTGAAAAAACTTCAAAATTGATGACTTCAAACTTTCAAATTCAATTTTTAGCAATTCTAGAGCACGTAGCGCAAAACAAAGAGCACCCATTACCTAAACTCCCCGTGACGAACTGCATCGAATCGATACCCATTTTATGCAAAGTATCAACTTTGAAATTTGACCTATTTTGACCTGACCTTGACCTGAACCCAAAGGTCGCCTAACACACATAATCGTGTTTGTCATGTAAAATGGACCCTAAAACATGTATCACATGACACTTTCATATTGTGTTTGTGACCCTTAGTGACCTGACCTCGTTTCAGTGATCTCAAATAGCAAAATATGTGTTTGACGGACAATTCCCCAACGATGATTTTCAATGGTATTCCCTTTTACTCGATTTTACAACACATTTCTTGAAATGCCTGTAAACGGTGAAAATTCGACCTTTGACCTGATCTGTGACGTCATCGGTATGGCCGAGTTCAATAAAATTAGGTCACAAGCTAGTTCTTCGTTAAGACTATCCAACACCGTCTGAATTTTGATAATCGGCCGGTAACTTTCTGAGAGCGTTTCGGCCCTCATCGGTTGGTAGGGTCCGCCGATAACCCTACGGGACGCGGGTTAACACTTAAAATTATGTTTGTCCCATGCAATATGGACTCATGGGTGGAGAACCTGCCCCGGCCACCCCGGCCGTGGCCGGGGTAACTCTCAACCTACCCCGGCGCGGCCGGGGTAACTTTTCTACTCTTGTAAATCCTAAAAGCTGTCTCCATACGAGAAAAGAAAACTCACGCTCTTCGAATGTTGACTTCCATGGGCGTAATATTGCAAATCAGGTAGGTATTTACCATTTACTTAACTTGCCATAATCTCCAACCCTAAGACCCGCGTGTGGTCGCCAATGCCAAGATTGCTCTCAAATCCTGTTCAGTTTCGAAATTTTGGCGCGCCTTCGGCGCACTTTTTCAAAACTACTGCTTGACCTCATTGCCTTCAACTGACCTGTCACCAACCGCAACCACACCCGTTTATGAGCGTACCCGTCAGGGTGCTCATAAACACCGAGCGGCCATCATGCTTCGAACTCGGACTGTTGTAACCGGGCCGCGTGCTCTCGCCACGCGGAATCCAACGCTCTAGCAACTGAGCTACGAGACCGGGACCGGTCGATATTCCTGGATCGACTCCCTGTTTGTATTATAAGAGCCGCCCAACATTGAAAAAGGCTACGCCCGTGGATGTCAGTGACCTAGTTATTTTAGTGCTTTGCTTGGTTCGATCTGTCAATTTCTCTGTAAAGCTTCTACTATGGTGAGTTGTCTTTTTGTAGCTATTTTGAGACACAATAAAAAGCTGAAAACGCAACATTTAGGTACTCAAAATGGCATATGGTTTGGTTTGGGTTCGGTGTGAAATTGGAAGTTTAAAGGTAGTGTGCCACCTTTGAAAGATTTCCCATTTTATTTTTCCTAGGATAAGAAGCTTCTGTTTTTACCTAATATCGCAAAAAAATCAAAAATGGGCCTGGAATAGTGCCTTTTTCGCCTAAAAGTTTTTCGGTTTTTAGATATGTATAACAACTGTAGTGGGCTCACCTGCAAACAGGCGTCGGGCAACAATCGCGAATGCGGCGCACTTGTGACAATAAGCAAAGGTCATTATAGTGTTACGACCATACGACGTACGGGAATGAGTTATCAGCTGTCTAATCGTAGACAACACAATGTCGAGCCTTAAACTGTAAGCCCGTATTGGTATTGTTTCTTTTATTTGGCTGTCGAACATTATTTATGGTTTGAAATATGATTTTATGTAAAATAATTGATATGAAAAAGCCGTCTTATAAGTTATGACCCCATTTCACCACACGCAAGTGGCAGAAATGACAATGATCAGCTGACGCATTTTTCTTGGCCGAAGTCAGAGCGCGCGGCCCGACGCACCACGCGTATTTGGAAATTCCGACCTCGACGAGCATCAGAAGCCACCTAACAGGCGTGTTCGAAACCGCAGGAGATGATGATGAACGGGTTTATCGAAACTTGATTGGATGAGCATATCGGTAATAGCGATTTCAGTGTGTGCATTTATTGTTCATAGTGGTGTGAAATGTGGTTGGGGTACGACCGACAACCCGTCGGGGCGAATTTCGCACTGGGGTACTCAAAATTTGAAGAATTTAAGACGTTTCCATGAGTTTTGAAGGTAAGGATAAGTTCTAAAAATCCGGTTCTCCTTATCTGGGCCATTAACTCCATACGGTCCAAGAAAGCTGGCACACTACCTTTAAGTAAAAAGAAATAATAATTTAAAAGGAAATTGCCTTTTCGATCATTCCAAAAATGTTATGAATAATACGGTGTCGGATACAACGCTCATCCTTGAGCAAACACAGAATCCTATTCCATGCGTCAGAATAGGGGTTTGATGATGACCGTTGAGAACAACGTGAGTATATCGTCTTCCCGCGACTATCGGTCGCCGGCCGGGGCAACTTTTTCAAACATTCTCCACCCATGAATATGGTAGGTGTCACGTGAAAGTCAGGTCAATGTCATTGACCTTTGATGACCTTGGTTCACTTTTTCATGTTTAACTTGTTTCTTGTATAGTTTTTGGAGCTGATTCGCGCCCGTTTAAACATATACATAGTAGTTTTGGTGTAACAATAACATGTTACAAAGCTATCAGTAATGGTTGACACATCGGTACTATGGATAGCCTGAATAACGCCTACTGGTTGGCCTGACCTGGACGGTCAACCAATGACCTGGAACCATTAACCTGGGTATCCATCGGCCTCCTTCTGTCACGGGCGACTGTGAAGCTCTAGCTCAATCAGGGGGTCCAACGGACCTCCCCCATTACGTTTACGGCTGGTGGAACACCATATGTATACGGGCGAGGGTTTACCCGCGCCCCGTTTGGGGGGGGGGGGGCGAAACGGTCCCCCGGTCCTCTCTCCTTCATATATCCTGACCGCAAGCTAGCAGAGCCGCCAAACGTTGCATAAGAAGTACGGCAACAATTTTACAGACTGACAAAGAGATAACGTGGCGTTCTCAACAGGCCGGCCGGCAATGACATCAGAGTGACGTTATCTTCGGTCAATTTGATGAAAAGCATGGTTCTACGTAAATCGCTCTCAAAAGTTCCATTTTTAAGTTTGTTTTGCTTGCTTTGCATGAGATAATTGTAAAAAAAAACACACACACAACAAAAAACAATTCCATGTAGGTACCTGCCAACTCGGATTTTTGAGATTTTAAGTTCTTGAAAAGTAGGTATGCGTCAAAACTCATTTTTTTTGCAATTTTAACCTAAATTTATTTTTTGTTTTTCGAAAAAAAAACAGAATGTATGAAATTCAACAGCCGGAGCCTGGCAGCAGCCTGGCCGACGTACGTGTATTGCTGGCGTGAAACGAGAAGCTGCAGCTTCTCGTGTGTCTAAGACACACGATGTAAGACACATGTGTCTTATTCCCTCGAATCTTTTGGATGTAGACAGCATTCGTGCGTAGCACTAGCACCAGCATCCATAAACTAAGGTATACGTTAAACTTTATTTGAGATTTCATTTGCGAGTACCTACCCATAATTTCCCAAATAAAAAAGTGGAAAATCTGAGGTAGCGGTTTGGCCCAGTTTGTTCTATTTCATCTAATGCAAATAAATCAGTTCTAACTTTTACCTGAAGGCTTTGCCTCTTGGGTGCGATTGTCGTGATCCCATGTTTAGCATCAAAATCGGCCAATAATGACGTCATAATCATCTGACCTATGATAGGCTACGAAATTTTCCTTAGGCAACCTATGGCACAGGGTGTCAAATTGATAAGCATAGCCGAGGGTACTGAAAGTTTCGTTTTGATAGGTACCTACCCCTTTAATGGTTTTGAAGATATCGCAGAAAAACGGCAAGGGAAGCTCAAGGGAGTCCTTCAGCCATGCGCGGGTTAGAAACTACTATACCATTTGTTATTCCTAAAATAGATGGTCACTGTTCACGTTCAGGACTCTCACGAGTGCTCGGATCACTCAAGAATCTCCGGGACACTCAGTCACGGATGGTGACGGCACTCACGGATGGTGACGGCACTCACGGATGCTGACGACCGCCAGGAACACTAGGTAGACGATCAGCTCGCGCAGGTTGGTGCGAACAACAATTTCACGGTCCTCCATGTCAGTCATTTCACGGGAGGTCCATAGTCCTGCGCAATGCGAGTGCACACGGGGCAACCGCACGATGCATTATATGGTCCAATGTTCACAGCTCTACGTTCCCTAGTTCTTCCCCAACTATTAGTGACCTTGCGCTAGCGGGGATGTAAAAAATATCTGCACACGACACATACATAGGAGCACGTACCGTCTGGAATCTCGATTGTCCTGACTTGATTCGACGAAACAGTAAGCCATTATCAGAACGGCGCGTCTGAATCTTAGATTATAGCGTTTAGATGTCTATCAAGTATAAACGTTCCCTTCTTCTGGTCCCAGCATCCCGAAGTGAAAGTGAAAAGGGTAACCCGGGGATCACGGTATACATGCTGCATGATACACTCACCCCCGATGCATGCGGTTGGCCCGTGGTCACCGCAGCAGCCAGGTTTGGGGACGGCCGGCGCGTCACCGGCGGCCGGTGCTCCGTTGCCCGATGGTGCTCCGCTGCCCGATGGTGCTCCATTGACAGCCGGTGTTCCGCTGCCCTCTGGTGCCGAAGCCTGCACCCATGAAAGGCCACGAGGGAGGATAGATGACGTGACAGGTATAAGAGGTGGCAATGTGCTGTTGGTGTGTTTCACGCAAAATGAGAAGACAATACGTCTATTCGGCATCTGGAAAATGAGGGATAATTTTCCGGGATCACCGGGAGCATTCGGTGTTTTAGGCTGACACCGTGCACAACGCACATGACAACCAGCAAAAGAGCCATTAGTGAAGCAAAGGCAATCTAAAAATGCGACCAATTGCATCGATGGTCTCTGCAACGTGATCCCGTCCGTGATCCCTGCACCATCCCTTAATGGTGATCCCGGATAATTTTCTCTCATTTTCCAGATGCCGCGCGCGAACTCAGGGAATGTGTATTGTGTACTAAGGTAAGTAATCTGTGTGAGTGAGGTGAATGAGGAGTGAGGACCACCTCAAATGGGCGTTGCCTGTGTGTGGTTTATCGTTAAACATTAGACGATGCAAATTGCATCGTAATACAACACGGAACCTTTTATCAATAGGTACAACAAGTCGTTCGAGTGAAGACAGGTGTACCAACTCTCTTTTCTTCCTCTCTAAAGAATTAGCAAGAATATAATACATAGTTGGACCGACCTCGGTAGGCTGACTATCCGAGCATTTTGAAACTTTAACATGTTTATATATGATATAAAAAACTGAAGTCGTTTAGAACTTTTAATCTACCTATTCAATTACCTATCGCGTGATTAGAAAGTAAAAGATACGACGAATCAAAAGCAGACCAATGTTCTTTACAAGTCTCATATTTTGCAAACACTTAAGCTTAACCCCCGCACATTTAAGGGGGGGGGGGGGTCGAACGGACCCCTTCAGTTTTCGCGAATAACTCGCGCAAAAAGTGGCCAACCACGACGAAAATTTCCGTACCTACCCTCGAGCTGATTAATTTAACACCTACCCCAAAAATTGCATGGCCCTGACCCAAATGACCTATGACCTGTTCCTCGAGATCATGTCTGGCCGAAATCGCGATTCAGCGTATGTTGGCCCACATTATCCGAGCGATTCCAGTTTTATTGTGGTTTTAAATGTTCAAACATGTGACATGATGTTGGTCCCATGCATTATCCCGCGCCCCGCTGGGGGGGGGGGGGCGGGGGCAGAATCTGCCCCCCTCCCGTTTTTCGCCTATAACTTCTAAACGCGTTACGCCAGCGACGTCAAACTTACAGTATACCTTATCATACATCAATTTGACACGTTCCCTGAAAATTTGAGCGAAATCCGTCGGAACATTTTTGAGAAATTGACGTTTTAGACTAGTGACTTCATGTTCGCCATTTTCGCCTCAAAAACGGCAAAATTTCAAACGCCGATAACATCTTCATTTTTAAAGGAATCAAGACGTAACAAAAAAGTTAATACGTGATTCTAATTTCTCTATCAAATGGCTATCTCGTTTTTTGAAAATTTTGGATTTTGGCCCAATTTTTTTTCCAAAAAACTGACTTTTTTGGGAAAATAATTATAAAATCCAAAATTTTGAGTGTATAAAAAACGGAATAAATGTCAGAGAAGTGGTCTATGTGCAGTGTGCACATAAATACCAATTTTTAGAAGAATCGGTTCAAAAATGTGGGAGTTATTAAAAAAATTATGACGTCACGACACACAAAAATTTTGAAAAATGATTTTTTTGGAAGTTCTAGACCTTGTACCGAAACAAAAATAGCACCATTCGATTCGCCGTGAGAAACTGCATTAGATAGACACCTTTTTAGGCCTTAACAACCAACTTCAAAATTTGACCTCACTTGACCTGACCTTGACCTGACCTCGACCTGAAATTCATCCAGAGGTGGTCCATATCACTTATTGAGTGTGCCTATTGAATTCTATGAGTAACATGACTTATAAAACATGTGTCGCACACAGGGCTGCGGAGTCGGAGTCGGAGTCGGAGTCGGAGTCGGAGTCGGTCGGAGTCGACAGTTGTGACCGGAGTCGGAGTCGGAGTCGGAGTCGATTTTAGAAACCCGAGCCGGAGTCGGAGTCGGAGTCACCAAAAATCTGTCGACTCCGCAGCCCTGCTAGGTCTGCGGAGTCGGAGTCGGGAGTTGGAGTCGGTCGGAGTCGACAATTCTGCCCGGAGTCGGAGTCGGAGTCGGAGCTGGTTTTTGAAAGCCGGAGTCGGAGTCGGAGTCGGAGTCGCCGAAAATCCATCGACTCCGCAGCCCTGGTCGCACATGCCCTTTTCTATATTTTGTTTTTGGTGACCTGACCTGACCTTGACCTTGACCTTTGAATGACATTGTATGCAACAAATATTGTTTTGGTAGTCTAAGAACACGTTTTGGGCAATCAGTCTCAGTCCATTCTTCGGCAACTACGGTGCAAGGCCGATAATGAAGAAACTTACATTTTGTACCCTTGACCTGACCTTGACCTGACCTCTGACCTACTTAAGCAAAAAAAAATTGGGCTCTTAAGACCCGCCTTGTTGAGAGCTTTCGATTGCAGTTTTCCCCGTCTTTCTACGACCATCGGTTTCGGAAGTTAGACAGGGGGGGGGGCAGAGTCTGCCCCCCCCCCCCCCCCCAGCAGGGCGCGTATGGCTGAATAGCCCAGCGGGGCGCGGGTTATGGTAGGTGTCAAGTTCACGTGAAGGTCAGGTCAAGGTCATTAACCTTTGATGTCTGGATTCAGCAGAAGGCGACTGCATTGCTGTTACTGTGGGCAACTGGTTCTGATTAGGCCCTGTAATTATAGTTTTGCTATCCTCGCGTTGTGTTTTGTAATCTTAAATCTTAAATAAATGTGATACTTAATAAATAAACCAGCTTAAATTGCTAAGTACTTAATAACGGTTTAAACACTCTTAACACTTCATGTTGACTCCTGTATTTCTAGTAAAAATCTTTTTTCATTTCTCGAGCAGCTCACGCTCGAGCCTCATTGCTATAAAATCCTCCCAAACATCTTCCCCTCACTTTGGATTGTTCCCAATCCAACAACTACACCAGCAGGCCGCTGACATCCAGTCGGACCATCTTTGTGACTGGTCTTGTGACGATCTTGTCTCGCATCCTCACAGACGCCACTCTGACGTGACCATCGTCACCTCTCATCACTTGGTCTATGCGTCCCATCGGCCACTTTCCTCGTGGAGAAGACGGGTCGACCACCAACACCACGTCACCAGGTGCTATGTCGGGTTTCGGATCAAGCCACTTCTGTCTCCGCTGTAGCGACGGTAGATATTCTCTGAGCCATCGCCTCCAGTACTCTGCTGACAGCTGTTGTATACGTTTCCAGCGCTGCCTTACCCCCGCCTCATTGGAATCTGATGATACTGTCATCTCGATTGCTGTGTGACCCACGAGGAAGTTGGCTGGCGTGAGCGGCTGGTCATCAGTTGGGTCGTTGGATAACACCGTCAGTGGCCTTGTGTTCATCAGCGCCTCTACTTTACAGAACGCTGTCTGCAGCTCTTCATCAGAGAGGTCAGCATGCTCGAGAGTCTTCATCAACGCTCTCTTCGCGATCTTTACCATTGCTTCACACGCTCCATTGAAGTGTGGAGCACCAGGAGGAATGAACGTCCACTTCGTGCGTGACTTCAGAAGTTCACGTTGGATCTGACTGTTGTCCAATCCGTGAAAGGACTGCTGCAGTTCCTTTGAAGCCCGTGTGAAGTTTCTTCCATTGTCAGATATGATCTCTGAGGGCTCGCCTTTTCTGGAAATGAATCTCATCAGAGCCCGAATGAAACTGGATGTATCTAGCCCGTACGTCATCTCCAGATGAACGGCTCTGACCTGGAGGCAGGTGAAGATACACAGGTACCGTTTTTGCCTGACCTTTCCACGACCTTGTTTTGTCAGGAATGGTCCTGCAAAGTCAACTGCCGTCTTGTCAAAGGCGCGGAAGCGCGTTCTCACTTGGTTGCTTTGCTTGGGCGCCATCACTTGTGTCTCGGCTGACTTTCGGAGCTTCTGACACTTTACGCACTGGTGAATGCATTTCTTGATCATCTCCCGCGCAGCAGGCACCCAGAAGCGCGTTCGTAAGCTGGCCAAGGTGTGCTCTACACCTAAGCCATGTTCAGTGTCCTCGTGCAGCTGACAAATTATCAGTCTGCTGATTGGGTGTCCCTTTGGAAGCAGAACAGGATGCTTGGCGCTGTAGCTCAAGTCGGAGCGCTGTAGCCTGCCTCCAACTCTGAGTATGCCGTCCTCGTCCATGAATGGACACAGCTTCTTCACTGAGCTTTGACGACATCTTTTGACACCGGATCCTTCACTTGTCTTCAGCTGCTTCATTTCTTCAGAAAATGACTCTTCCTGAGCTCGTTTAATCCAGAACTGTTCCGCTTCATCGACTTCAGTTGGACCTAGCCCCTCTGGTTCAGTACATCTGGCTGGGCGTTTTCTCAGTTTTTCTTTCAGTGCTTTGATGAATCGCATCACCCAGGCTGTGATTCGAATGAACCTAGTCCAGCTAGAGAACTTTTCCGGGAGGAGTCGTAACTCCGCGCTTGAGGCTGGAGCTCTTATGGCGAACGTGTTTCTTTGCTCTCGTCTGACCAGTTCGGTTCTGTCAAAATCTTCATCACTGAAGTGTCTTTTTGTCGGCCATGTACGGTCTTCATCCACCAGGAACTCCGGCCCATGCCACCACAGCCTGTGACCTCGAAGCGCCTCGAGACTCAGTCCTCTTGTCGGCGCGTCGGCTGGGTTTTCCTTGCCTGGTACGTGCTGCCATTGCTCCGGCACCGTACACTCACGGATTTCTGACACTCGGTGGGCCACAAATGCTTGAAACCTAGAAACTTCGTTTCTGATCCAGCAGAGGACATCCATTGAGTCTGACCAGAAATGGACCTCACATAGCTCCTTCCCAAGAGCGCTGCACACTTTCTTGACTAGACGCAGTCCCAAGAGCGCCCCCATGAGCTCCAGTCTGGCGATCGTCTTCTTCTTTGCTTTCGGTGCCACTCTGGCACGTGCCAGGACGAGATTGGAGCACCTCTCACCCATGCTTTCGGATACGACATATACAGCAGCGGCATATGCCTGCTCAGAGGCATCACTGAAGACATGGAGCTCTTGGTCAGGTTCACCCTTGAAGCGGTGAATACATCTTGGCACAGCTATGGTCTCCAGTTCTGCGAGTTCGGAGAACCACGCGTTCCACTGTTTCTGCTGATCCTCAGGTAGGATGTCGTCCCAGTTGATCGTGCAGTCCCAGGTTTGCTGAAATAACATCTTGGCACGGAGTGTGAATGGTGCGAATAGGCACAACGGGTCGAAGATGGCAGCCATCTCCTTCAGGACAGCTCTCTTGGTCCATCTTCCTGTCACCAGCGGTCGCTTGGACACATCCAGTGATAGAATGTCGTCTTCTGTCGACCACACCACGCCGAGAGCTTTGGTTGATTCTGATCCTTTGTCTTCAATGAAATGTTTTGAGGTGACGGCTCTGTCTTCTTCTGGTACTGTTTCCATCACTTCTTGACTGTTTGATTTCCACTTCGTCATCTTCATGCCAGCATCTTCCAGCAGCTCACTAACTTGCCTCCTTGCTCCGATGGCGGATTCCGCATCCTTAAATGATGCGATCTCGTCGTCCATGTAAACGTGCTTGCTGATTACTTCAGACGCAACAGGGTACTTCTCTGCGTTGAGTCGCGCATGCTCCTTCAGAACAAACTGCGCGACGAACGGTGCTGCAGCGTTTCCGAAGATCCATCTCTTGGCTTCAAAAACTGTTGGTTCTTCATCTTGCTTCATGTTGCGCCATAGGACGCGGTGGAACTTCTGATCTTTTGGCGCCAGCTCGACTTGAAGGAACATCTCCTTTACATCTCCGACTAAGGCGATAGGATGTTGTCTGAATCCGACTAGCGTTTCAATCAGGTCGCTGTAAAGCGATGGTCCCGGAAGGAGCTGTGAGTTGAGACTGATTCCCTCACTTTTGGCCGCTGCGTCGTACACGATTCGGATCTTGGATGACGCCTTGTCCTCTCGAATGACGGGAAAGTGTGGAAGGAACCACTCATCCTCTCCACTGTTTGATCTCTGCGCCGTGGGAGTTTTGGTCATATAACCTTTCTTCACGTACTCTTCAAGAATGTCGTTATACTTTGCAGCAAGATGAGCTCCCCGACGATGAAGAGAATTTTCCAGCTTCACTAGGCGAATCAGCGCAGATTCGTAGTTGCTTTTCAGCTGCGGTTCGTTTTCTCGCCATGGTACTGCAACTTGATATCTACTTCCTTGTTTCTTCAATGAACTTGCAGCTTTCTTCATAGCCACTTTTTCTTCAGCTGACAGAAGATTGGTCTCGGTGGTCTTGACGTCCAGCACCTCCAGATCTGTCATCGCTCTCATTGCTTGAATTTCTTCGTTTAGTGACTTATCTGTCAGGCAAGTTCTCAAGGTTCTTGCGACGTTTGTCATGCTCTTCAGCTTTTGTAGGTTAGAAGGATCTTCATTGTCTTGAACGCAGCCGAATGCTGTCCATCCAAGTGGCGTTAGGACAGCGACTGGGCTCGAACTCTCGCCGGAGACAGTCTTCAGAGGCACAAAGATGGGCATTGTCTCAGGGCTAAGACCGATCAGTAGGTCCACTTCTCTTCCAGCCATCTTTGGAAAGGGGATGTCTACCATGTGTGGCCAACGCTGCTTCACATCCTGCCAGCTCGTACATACGGAGGCTCCTTCCAGACTGGGAATGACGTGAACATCTAAGGACGTTTCAAACCTACTCTGGGTAGAGGCTATCCGGACAGCTCCTGACGTCATTTTCACATCCGTCTTGCCATTGACCGTCCCAAGCTCAAATTTGACTTCTTCTCCTTGTAGTCCGAGCTCGTCTGCAGCAGCTTTACTTATGTAACTGGCGTCAGAGCAGGGATCTAAGAGTGCGTTCAGCTTCAGAAATCGATCCTGACAGTGCACTAATACCGGGGCCGTCTGAAACGCGACTTTTCCACTTCGCTTCTCTTGTCTCTGGGCAGCGGTATTAAAACTTGCACCGGGAGCCGCGGACACCTGTGCACTGCTTGTTGGAGCACTATCTTCTTTAGCACAAGCGCGGCCCTCGACCGTTCTCGGAATGAATTCCTTGGCCTGGCTGCTGAGTGTCGGAGTCCTGTAAGACGGTCGGGCTACTTCAGGTGAGTTTCGAGAGTTTCCACCTCCACTGGCATGCAGGAGGCTGTGATGAGTGCCACCACAGCCCTCAACAGCACAGCCGGGAAACCTGCGGCAGTTAGTTCCCCTGTGCTTGCCACGCAGACATCTAAAGCACAATCCTTCGGTTTTGCAGAATGCATATCTTCTAGCAACATCCCAGTTCTGTAGTTCAGCGCAATCTTCAGTCGCGTGTTCTGCGTGACACACTGCACATTTCAGCCGACTGAAGACATGCCGGCTGGCCTGCCTTGTGACAGCGTACGTCTTCTTTGTTCCGCGGCTATGCATTCTAGGTCTTGGCTCATCCTGCTCGCTACTGGCTGCTGTTGCTTCCTTGGCTCTTTTTTCCAGCATGACTTCTTCAGCTAGCCACTTTGAAAATGTTTCGAAGCTGTCTTGTTGACTCGTCGTGCTTAGCCACCTTTGATAGTTCTTGATGTAGGAGTGGTGAACTTTTTCAGACACAAGCATATAAAATGCTGATACTTCCGAAAGATCTCCGTCTGATCCATTTTCCTTCAGACTGGTGACGAGACTTGTCACCTTATTTGAGTACTCTTCAAGCATCTTTGTATCGTTTTCACCTATCTTGGGGAAGCTGCGAATGCTGGCTATCTCTGCTCGCACTCGCCTGGCATGACCACCATACTTTCTTTCCAACTCTTCTCTAGCTTTCTCATAACCAGCTTTCGACAACCCATATCGTTCTACCATTTGTAGGGGCTCGCCGGTCAAACTGTTCTTGAGGTAGACCATCTTGAGCTCAGCCGACGCGTTCGAGTTGCCGACGAAAGCATCGAATACCGCCCTCCAGTCACTGTAACCCTTTCTGCCATCGAATATAGGCAGTTCTGGCGGCTTTATACCCTTGATGGACGAATCCGTCGCATCTTGGGATCGGTTCGTGTTTTCCTTGTCCTTTGCTTCATTTTCTTTTTGCGTGCTCGGCTGTTCACTCGCTTCACTGCTCGCACTTGTTTCCTCACAATACAGGTTTCCTAACAGTTTCTTGCGGATATACTTGTTTGCCATGCTGACGGAATCTTGAATGCTGGCTTCTAAGTTCTACTCCATGAAACATGTCCCATAGTGGTCCTGATTCTACTTCACCGCTGTTCTTCTCTTCCCAGATGGCCTCTACTACATCTAATAGCTCACTCGCCTGCTCTCCTAGCTCACCTGTTATCTTTTGGAGCTCTGAGAGTGAGGATTCTTGGTCGCAAATCAGCGAACTTAACTTGGATTCATTCCAGGGCCTCGGCTAAGGAATTTTGACTGGTGGGCCACTTGGGCAGCGACATGGACTGACCTTCGTAGCCATGCCCCCCCCAATTTCCGATTTCTCCCCAGATTTCGGCCACTTAATTCTGCAAAAAACGTCAGGATGGCATTCAAAAAATGTAAAAAAAAACGGGGCTCGACCCCCCCCCCCCCCGACTCTTCAGAGAGAGAGAGAGAGGAGAGAGTAGCTGTAGGGACCCACAACCCTCTCAGTGGTGATACTCCCGCGGTGCACAAAAAAAAATCGCACAAGCACGGAATTTTAGTCTACGACATATCGTAGTACATATCGACATATCGACATGTCGTAGACTATATATTCCGTGGCACAAGTATGCACACAATATTGACGTAGATTATAAAACTTTGGACGATAACTTACGGCCGTGAGTGGATCGCTCGCCGACTAGCCGGAGATTCGGAAGCGGTCGGACGGGATCGGGCGTTGTTCGGTGGATCGGGAGGAATTGTGAACAGCACGAGTGCAACTTTATATACATATAAAGTGGGTTGTAGCAGGAACCCCAAAAGGGGGTTGTAGCAGCAACCCCAACGTCTCTGAAAATGATCATTAAGCCTATTGGTGTCGCATGGAAAATAATTGACTGAAAAGCCCAAGCGCACTGCGCAACCCTGATATCAGTGGCGGATCCAGGGGGGGGGGGCTGCGGGGGCTGGCAGCCCCCACCCAAGGAAAACTGGCGCCACTGCGCCGAAGGCGCAGTGGCGCCAATTTTCAATTCGCAACTCATCGGAGTGCCGCATACTAGGACTAGGATGCAAAAATCAGTCGAATAACGTCGTTTCAGTACGCTCCGCACCGATATATCCAATCGTGTTGTGTCACTGTACATACTGATCCTGGGCGCCTCTTGTCAGGGCCACTGGGCGCCAATATTTCAGCGCCAAATCATCTCATAAGTTATGTACACGTTCACTTCTGGTGAACAGTGTCCCAAACTTCAGATTTCTCTTGGGTGTCTGAGTGGAAAATTCGAGCCACCCAAAATGTGAGAGTGGAAAATTATCCATTCTTATTCTTGAGTGTCATCTTCAGCCCAAATGAGAAATTTTTGGAACGCTGACTGTGAACGGTTCGAAATTCGTCCAACTGGTCAGATGTGTGACTGCAAGCATCATACCGGTCGTGAAGACGCATAATGTCGCTTGCAGACTTCAATCGGCTGGAAGTCGCCGACACTACCTCTAGTTTGACTCTGGCTTATATCGTGTCTATCGGCGAGCCGTCTGAGATCGCTCGCAGGCTTATCCCCGACCGTCTGAACTGGTCTGTTCTTTATTCGTAGTTTTTCTTGTAACCGACTGGTCTGCGGCAGATGCTTGTGTGACTGCAACCACTCGATCGATCGGAAAGCTTGCAAGAACTCTCGCAGACCTCGATCGGCTGGAAGCCGCCGACACTATCTGTAATTGACAGAGGCAGACGTCTTTCGCGATTATTGCATAAAATTTAAAGCCTCGGTCACACTTCACCGGATTGGACCAACGGACGAGAAACAGACGATAACTGTCAGCGTCCGGTGATGTCCGTTTGTTTCCGTTGGACGTCTGTTTGTCATCCGTTAATATCCGTTCCATGTCCGGTGGTGTCCGGTTGAGCACACCGGACACCACCGGACATGGAACAGATATTAACAGATGAGAAACGGACGTCCAACGGAAACGAACGGACATCCCCCGGACATCACCGGACGCCGTCCGTTTCTCGTCCATTGGTCCAATCCGGTGAAGTGTGACCGAGGCTTAGTCCACGTAGTCCACTATAGTTCACTTTTTACCCCAAGAGGATATTGCAAACAATAGGTTGAAGTTTTTTTTCTTCACAAGAATATGTTTCACCAATGGGTACTTTACAGCCTGAAAATGTACGATAAGATCTGCTATTTCAATTTGAAATGTGAAAAATGTGAAAACTTAAATTTTTCGGAAAATTACTGGTGGGCCAAAACGTTGAGGCTGGTGGGCCATTTCGGATCACTGGTGGGCCATTTGGCCCACCAGTTAACATGTTAGACGAGGCCCTGATTCATTCATTCGAATCTCCTTCAGTATTCTTTGCTTCTTCTTCATTTTACTTTCCACAATCTGGCTCTCCATGATTTCTTCAACGGCTACGCCAGCGCTTGAATTGCCGGCTTTGCGCGATTTTCCCATATCCGGAGTCACATGCACCAGATGTTATTATAGTTTTGCTATCCTCGCGTTGTGTTTTGTAATCTTAAATCTTAAATAAATGTGATACTTAATAAATAAACCAGCTTAAATTGCTAAGTACTTAATAACGGTTTAAACACTCTTAACACTTCATGTTGACTCCTGTATTTCTAGTAAAAATCTTTTTTCATTTCTCGAGCAGCTCACGCTCGAGCCTCATTGCTATAAAATCCTCCCAAACAGGCCCTATTATACTCACGGTATTTGCCTGGCTGTTGGTGGGCATGTTCAGCGATATAGTATTTCTTCAGTCTTTTTAATCTCACCGTCTTCTTCAACAACCGCGACCAAATAGCATTTTAAATCGGCCATCAGCAGCACACTATTTCCAACAGCTTTCACAACACTCGGAAATGGTCGGTGCACTCCATTGGCCGTAATTAAAGGTAACGTAAAACCCGGAATATTTTAAAGACCTTACAAAATAACTCGAAACATTAAGTGCTTTCCAATCATAAATTGAAATGTGTAGATTTTATTATTTTTCAGCGATGGACAGAGCACGAGCCTTTCCAAATGCACGCACCTCGAAAACGGCCTTATCGCTACCCTGGCCTTATCGTAGGCATTGAAGTCTACGGACTACGGCTTGCGAATACGAGAAAAATCAAAGAGCTTAAACACATTCTGAAGCTGTCCAAGTGAAGACTAGAGTTCTGTTGTCGAGACGCGTCAAATAAACTTTAATTTAGTCCTTACAGGTCAGCTTGAAAATTGATCTTCAATCGTCATGACATTGACCCGAGAAAGCTTATGCTGCATATCAATCGATTGTTATTAACCATTGTTCAGCTGAACACATTCTAGGAGCTTTTATCGATCTCCCATGATTTAATTCAAAGTTTTTGTCGAAAAATGGCTGGTGACCTTTTATGACCTTGCATGAACTTTTGAGTGACAGCCGGCCATCAGCTGCATCCTGCCAATAGCATATAGGTAGGTACCTATGTCGGTAATCACTTGAGTAAACACTGTCATATTTATGAAAAAGATTTTGACGTTTTCGTTCAAGGCAGGGTGAGGAGGCCTTTGATTTTCCTCCATCGTCTTGTGATGGTGAGGTAACAAATATGACTCACCCCAGGCTACAGTACATAGGTATACCTACTAGCTGGCACTGGTATCTTCGTGCAATATTACCGAGCTTCGAACTTTTAAGAGATGAGCTGTAGGAATGACAGAATTGCAAGGTGGCATGGTATAGTTACTTATAACCAGGGCTGCGGAGTCGATGGATTTTCGGCGACTCCGAGTTCCGACTCCAACTCCAACTCCGGCTTTCAAAAACCAGCTCCGACTCCGACTCCGACTCCGGGCAGAATTGTCGACTCCGACCGACTCCAACTCCCGACTCCGACTCCGCAGACCTAGCAGGGCTGCGGAGTCGACAGATTTTCGGTGACTCCGACTCCGACTCCGGCTCGGGTTTCTAAAATCGACTCCAACTCCGACTCCGACTCCGGTCACAACTGTCGACTCCGACCGACTCCGATTCCGACTCCGACTCCGACTCCGCAGCCCTGCTTATAACGACCTGTTGACCTGACCTCATGTGAACTGACCTCAACCAGTTGCTTTCTGGCTCTGCAAGATGCAAAATTTAGGTATGAAAAACTATCAAAAATTTCGCTGCGCTGTGAGCTACGTTTTTCTAGACCCGTAAAAAGCTGGAGATTGTTGAAGACAATTTTGCAACTTTTCCAATCCTATACCTAAGTCAATAAATAGGGAAAACTGAACTGCGCTATTTTGGACGGAATTCATTCTAAACATTCGTAAAAATTGCACCCGTGACCCGCCCCTTTTATGCCCTGAGAGAGGTCACTTCAGGTCATAAAGGATCTCAAACAATTTTTCCTACAATAACTTTTGAAAGAGGTACGCCAGAGCGATGAAAATAGGTACTTACATACCTTGGATGCATTTAGCCCAACAATACGCATCGACTGTTACGCAGCGTGATCCTTTCCGGTCAGCTCTTGACCTTGACCTCAGGGCAAATTTTCAAAATTGCTTTTTAGAGTACTTCATTCATCGCGTCTCGAAACACGAAAAAGACACGATTCTGGTGAAATGAATAACAAATAAAGCCTGTGTGAAAAGTTTTCCAGATTTAGGTTTTTTCAATAACGTCAATTTTGATAGCTTTTATCCTCCGGATGCTCCGCGGCTTTGCCGTGGCGCTGTGCACCTCTATTCGTTCACGAGTTAAGGCCTGGCTACACTATGCGTTTTCTGCGTGCGTTTTTTTGCGGGTTTGCGCTTTTTGCGTAATATCGTTCTAGAAAAAAGTGATAAATAATATAAGTTTTACATTCGTTATATACGAAAGCTATTAAAACTCTTATATTTACCAAAATTTATCATAAAAAAAACATCACAAAAGCGTAATATCGTTCTTTTTCTAGAACGATATTACGCAAAACACGCAAACCCGCAGAAAACGCACGCAGAAAACGCATAGTGTAGCCAGGCCTTTATACGCCGAAATGGCAAAACATATAGAAATATGCGGACCACTGACCACAGACCAGTGACCTTACCATGAACTATGAAGATAACACTAAAGTTAACCTAAAAAACGGCACATCATTCGACGGGGTAACATTCTAATGTCAGTCCGAAAACAACACTTATCCAGTCTGCATTCCTCGAATATTTTTTTCTTCAAAGAGCCAGGCCAGGGGGCTCCTTGGACCTTGAGATAGCAAACACATCCGACCCGGGCCCCGCACCCGAGCTTGCAGGCTGTGCCAAGGCTGTGCAACCGCCCAAATGACATTTCTGATTTTCCCACGATCATTTTACTTCAACTTAGCGGCTCTTGCAATTTCCCCCTGCCAAATTTTACTTCACTTTATTTGGCAGCACAAAGGCAGCACGGAAATCGTTACATAATCGGAACGATTGCGTCAAAATATGCGCAGTAGAGATTTGATGTGATGCGTTTATATCACTGTTTATATTATATATCTTTCAATTTATTTCAAGTCTCAAGCCAAGGATCAAGCACATCAAAGTTGAGTTTATTTCAAGGACCTCTCAAGTGTACCCAGCACCCTCTCAAGCTCATCAAACATTGATTCTCACTTTTTGAAATAAATTTGAGACGTGTGGTAAAGATTGAGCCTTATTCGATAACAAGAACAGATTGTTAACGTTGAGTTAGCTGGGGAGGCAGCAAATTTATAAAGCAATACTCCCCAGTTACAGATTCAAATCTTCCTTTCATCAATAAGTGTACCTACTCCATTGTCAGACATCTCAGCCTCTGAATGGCTGCTCCTGTCGCCACCGCCACTGTCAGAGCAGTACGAGGCGGCAAAAGGCTGATCCCTACGAGGGCAGCACTGGTTCTGGTGAGTAATACTTGAGTATGATACCTTGAACGATAACAGTCAGAAATATCATAGGTAAAAGTTACTTGTAGTTGTAAAGCATGTGTCAAGCTTGTTTTTTTTCGACCAAGGAGAGACGCTACACCCAGAGATGCTTTTTAATCAAACCAAACCAAACATTCCCTACAACCTAAAACCTACCACCTAAAACCTTAAACCTAATCTACAGTGCCTCTCCTTGGTTGCTAAAAAAGTGTGACAGCTGCTTTACTACTACCTACCAATTACTCATAGGGTTTTCAGCTGTAGAGGTACTTAAGTTGAACAAAGTGTGAACTGTTAAGAAACTTTAAGCATGACTGATATGTGCTCTGCGAGATTGAATAGCAGGTCAATCAGTCAATGTTGGCTTACTGGTACTTTCCATAAAAATCTTTAACATGTCTTAATTACTCTCACTTAGCCTGCTTATGCTAGTGATTGTAGACAGCTTTTTGAAAACGTTTGAGATAATTTTTCTCTTTCAGACTAAGAATGCAGTTGATAAAATCAAGACTGTCCTCAGTGCCAAGCCAGATGCAGTAAGTATACATTGTTCTTAAAAAATTCCTATTCAAATCTTTAAATGTGTGCCAATAAATATTTTGTAAATGCAAGTATTCTTTGAAAGGTAAGAACCAGTATAACGCCTTATGGGGCGACTAACGGAGCGAGCGAGAGGGTGGGCCTTGCACGTGCGAAATTTCGAGGGGGTACCTCCAACTGACTTGTGCACGGCACCCTACTAACCGGTCTCTAGCGATGTGCCAAATTTGAGCACAATCGGCCCAGCCGTTCTCGAGATCTGGAAGCGGCACCCTGCACGTGCGCACGTGCAAAATGGGTCCCAACTGACTTGTGCACGGCACCCTACTAACTGGTCCCTAACCGTGTACCAAATTTGAGCGCCATCGGTCCAGCCGTTCTCGAGATCTGGAAACGACCCCTGCACGTGCGCACGTGCAGCAGCACCCCAACCTTAACACATGCAGATGAATTATCTGATGGAGACCTAACTGTGTACCGAGTTTCAATTCAATCGGCCCAACCGTTGTGCCGTTATTGAGGTTGCAATTTTGGGGGTTCTTAAAAAATGTCCAACTTTACCACGCGCCACGTGCGGTGGTTGGCAAGAAGGCATGGTGGCCATCACACCACAGAACTTTTACGTCCAAGTGACATTCAGTAAAGAAGACCGCTTGTCAATCGGATGTCCCGTTCCTAAGATATTAGCTTTTGAAGAGCGTCCCCACGGCCGGCCGGCCGGCCGGCCGGCCGCTCATACTCAGAAATTTCCGTTAATCTAAGGAAAGACTCCGCTCGCTTCGCTCGCTCCGTAATAAGATGTGATAAATTTTGATAACTCCTCATATTTCTTATTCAGGGCATATTTTTACTTGACTTGTCCACTTAATACTCAAAGTTCCTAGTTGAATATAAATGTGGAGTGAAATGTGGTAGTGATGAATTATCCTCAGGTTGTCATACATTTTTGTTTGCCAAGAGAAAACTTGTTTGCATCTTTCTTTAGATAATGTGTCTTTCTTGGCTGATGGCCTAAGATTTCCTTAAAACTAGTGCCTTTTATGAGAGCAGCATCCAAGGCAGCATCAAACTGATCTCCATATGCATCACAGATTGGCCTCAAGGTTGGCGTTCGGCAGAGAGGGTGCAACGGGCTGAGCTACACACTCGACTATGCCTTCGAGAAGGGAAAGCTAGATGAAGAAGTTAAACAAGATGGTAAGCTTGGCAAAAGTGAACCGCCACGTTGGTCAACTTTAAAATATCCTCTCTTACATAGATCGTCATTAATCTGGTAGTGTTCTAATCTAAAGCATGAGACAAAAGGAGTAAGATAGAGTCCTTTGTCGACTAAAATTAAATAATCACACACGATTTTTATGCATCCAGTCCAACATCCAGTTTGAAATTACGTTACACGTTTCTGCTAATGCCATGACATTCACGGACATGTTTCTACTGCAGGCGTTACCGTGTTAATCGATCGGAAGGCGCAGCTCTCTCTGCTCGGCACAGAGATGGACTACTCGGAAACAAAGCTGGCCAGTGAATTTGTGTTCAACAACCCAAACATCAAGGGCACGTGCGGTTGCGGTGAGAGTTTCTCCTTATGATAGTGCAGAGTCTGTAGTGTGTGATATTCACGCGTAGAGCTGGCGTGTCGTCGCCTGGCAGCGCCGACGGTTCTGTGATGTTAATCGTATTAGCAGCGTCTTTGCTGAATCGCTCTTGGGTTGTTCACGAATGTTGATGTGTGTAAGATGTCTCAGAAGGCCGAGCCGTTTGACTGTTACCGTCACAGAGTTGTCGAACTGGTGACGGTGGACACTAGCGGATTGAAGCACGTTTTAATGTATTGTACAGAATTAGCGGTGCGTAACAACATGCGGCGCAGCGTTGGCCCCTGTTAAACATATAAACCATTGAATAAATCTCAGCTATTCGGGGCAGACCGGTGTCCTACCGCTACGACGGCTGGTGTCGCGTCATGACTGCAGGTTGAACTTCTCCATGTACTTCCTGGTGGAGAAGGACATGTTGGAGTCGGAGATGCCGTACATGGTCATGTCGGTGGGTCGGCCGCGCGAGGGCGGCGCCAGGTTCTCCTTGCCCAGGAGACGCGCCTCGACTGGGTGCGGCGACGGCCGGCCGCCCACTGAAACCGAACAGGAAGATGTCAGGGCCAGGCCTCGATAAATACGGTAGTTGGAATTAGTTCATGATGGTTCAGTCAATTCATTCCGGGTTCGTTTTTAGTTCTGCGGTGAGACATGCGTGAGGGATAAGTTATGTAGAACAATATGTTTTTATACCATGACCAACCTCAGTGTGGCTAGCAGACGACAACACTGAATTCAATCCTTTGCTGCAGTGTGATACGGAATCATTCCGTAGCACACAGCACATTCCGTCGGAATGTGCTGACACATCTATTCCCGGTTGCACTGCGGTGCCCACAATCGGCTTAAGATCAGCGGCTGTCGAATCTCATCCGTTAAATCACCCCTTTCGACTGTGTGCCCATCTAGTCACGTACCTGCGGCGGCGCGCTGCATCAGCTGCCGGCTGTCCACGTACTTCATGGCCAGTGTGTTCATCTCGAGACTGAGGTCCGTGCTGCACGGCACGGCTGCCGTGGTCCGCACGGCCCGTGGGGGACACGAGTAGTCCAGCACTGACCTGAGAAATGGCGACCGTCAAACGTGTGAGGCTTAAGGGGTCCCCCACCAGGGAATGAGGAAACAGGACAACGGGGGGTGGGGGCGAGAGAAAAGGCAGGGACACCGAACTGCGGCCTTTTTTTGAACGATCTAAACGGCACGCTGATCAAAAGCTATTTGTGATGAGATAGATAGAACATTGGATCCAACACGCTTTAATTCACCTCAATTCCATACGGCCATTTTCAACCTACTACACGGAAAGAAAACATTGAACCTAACCATACTCATCGTGCCAGAGCCCATTCTTAAAGTGTTATTGTTTTTCTGCAAGAGAAAGTAGCATCCGTCGCAAAGCCTAATTAACCCCCTTCCCATTAAGCGTCTACCAGCCCATCCGAGTGGCCGTGGCCCTCGGCTCGGAGCCTGACTCACTCGTCGTTGGCCTGGCTGGTGACCAGACTGACGCCGGCCGCGCGCAGCTGCTGCAGGGTGGCGCGCCGCACCGGGTCCGTCTCGGCCTCGATCACCTCTTCGTCCCGGTGACGCGGTACCGGCGACGCCGACAGACTCTGCGACTTGTCGCTGGCCTCGGCCGAGCCGCCGGACTCGGCCCGCGCCGCCGCGCCGTCCAGAATCTGGTTCACCTGACCCTGCGACGGGGGAGGAGAAGCAGTGTACCAAAATCATATTTTTGCTTGGGTGTCAGAGGGGAAAATTGCTGACCAAAAAAAGGATGAGAGTGAAAAATTGTCGGTCAGGTAAGGCCCAAAAAGAGTGGGAAAATGATCAAAAACATTAATCTATCTACAATTGTGACAGATGTAAAACAACCATTCCCGCAATTGCTCCTTCTCGGTGGAATGGGGAGTGGAAAATTGGGCTTGAAAACTGGAGGTGAGAGTGGAAAATGATTTGCATTTGGATGTCGTTTCCCACCCACATGACACATCTACAAATTTTGGGACTCTGGACAAGAGGCAGTCTTGTCCTGGACAAGAGGCAGTGTTTTTGTAGCACCACGGATACACCAAGTCATCGTGTGTAGCGCAAACACGGCGGCAGTGCCAAGGTAAATGGGGTCCTCGTTCTTTACCATAACGTTCTGGAAGAAGGTCGTGTCCGGCCGTCTGGGTCGGTCTGCTTCGGCGTCATCGGCCACAGAGCCGTCGCAAGACCTGAAAAACAACAGCACACTTCGTTAATCCGTTGTAGTTAAGGAAAATTACAAAAATAATATAAAGCCGAACAACATACAGAATACACTGCAGGTCTGCAATTAGGCGACAGTCATTCGGAAAATGGAACCACGAATTCATACGCAATCCATATTCATGCGTCTGTCCGTCTTATCACGTTTGATCGGACTACCTATGAACGGGTCGGTAGCTTGAACTCAGACTCTTTGAACTTGGACCTACCATAGACCTCTGTACACCTGGACTGAGCGCAGACATTTCGGCCATGACCATAGTGGCCCTAACTTTCAGAATTCAGATGTTATATCTCGAGATCAGTAACACCCACGCAGCACTACCTAAGCCTATATAGGTAGTGCTGCTCGTGCCTCAGTAGGCAAACAGCATCGACCGTCACGCGACGGAGGACTGCCTGGGCTGTGAGAATATCGACTGTTCAGACGGAGCTACCCGTGTGCTATCTCCTTATGTGCCACGTGGAGGACAACCCGTAGCACTGCTCAAGTGCCTAAGTGTTGTCATGCGTCAGTGGGGCATGCATCATAGATCAGGCCCCAGACTGAATAAGGACATATTGAAGACGTGGTAGCCGGCCATGGTAGCCGGCAGTAGTGAGATAAACGTCAGTAGTGTGCAATGTGCATGCATGCGGCAACGCGACCAGCCCACGGACAACACACAAAACCGTGATAATATCAGCAGCCTAAACGTTGGCGTGAAAGAAATGTAATTACGTACTAAAATTACGTAGCTGTAGAATTATGTACTTCGATGGTATACAGGGACAATATCTCCTACACGGCCACTTTGTCGTCGCTGTCCTTGACAGGTCACCGAGTGACATAACGGTTTTGGTGGCTGGTGGTTGAACGCTGGTCCGTGTGGAATATCGAGTGCGAATGCCTGAGAGTCAATAATGAGGCCGTGGCGTTGGTTTAGCGGGGGCCGTTTCGCATTCGTGTGATACGTTATGACTTCTGTGGAGTTGGTTATTCATTCGTGTAGGTATGAAGAATAAGAAAGTTCAGTAAAATAAAATCGTTTTGCAATGAGTTTTTTATAAATCGTTTACAGATCTACTGTTCAAAGTGGAAAAAGTCAAATAAAACCATTCGAAAGAGACATTCTTTTGCATAGGCGGCGGAACGGGGAGGGCACCTGGGCACCGTGCCCCCTTTGATTTTGGCATTTTAACATTAGCCCTATGGGCGTTGCATGGAAAGAATGGGACCAAAAGTCGGCAGTGCCCCCCCCCCCCTCCCTCCTTAATTGAAGGTGTTCCGCAGCTACTGTTCTCTTGTAAACTTAGAACAGAATCCCCTGTTCGAGGGTTGCCTCTGACGGAGATGCATGATATGATACTGCACTCCGAACTTGAGAGCAATGGCACGCGCCGATTAGTTTGCATAAAAAGGGAAGTGCACTGTCAGCGGTTCCAGAATGCGCCCATACAGTTTCAGAAATGCGTTAGCGGCAGTTGCTTGATGTTTGGCCCCACATTTGAGCTCAATCGGGCCCAAGAATCGGGTTAGCAGTTCCGGACACATAAGAAAGTGTGTGCACGTGCACACGTGCGGCAGCACCCACAGCAGCACCATCTGTTTCAGAAATGCAAAAGTGGCTAATGTATGTCATCTAGCCACACACCAAATTTGAGCTCAGTCGGGCCAGTGGCTACTGAGATATAAAGAAGGGGTGCGCACGTGCGCACGTGCACCAGCACCCCCTGTTTCAGAAATGCAATAGTGGCTAATGTATGTCATCTGGGCACATACCAAATTTGAGCTCAATCGGGCCAGTGGTTACTGAGATATAAAGAAGGGGTGTACACGTGCGCACGTGCACCAGCACCCCCTATTTGAGAAATGTGATAGTGTTCGATGTATTGTATCTGGTCACATACCAAATTTGAGCTCAATCAGTGACGCGGTTCTGGAGATATCATTAGACCAACTTTGTAAACACCCCTCACGCGCCACGCGCAGACCCTCCTCTGTGCCAGCCGATATCTCCCGCAGACACTGCATTCAATTTTTAATGCACGAGGCCATCAAACAGTGAAGACCGGACCTATCTGGGTGTTACTGATCTCGAGATATAACATCTGAAAGTTAGGGCCACTATGGTCATGGCCGAAATGTCTGCGCTCAGTCCAGGTGTACAGAGGTCTATGGACCTACCCATAGTTCTCCCAGCGGAAATGGCAAAAAAAAAAAAAACATTCCATTCACAGCCATTGACGACCAGCAACCTTAACTTCTTCTCGGCTACAATGCCCATAATTCACCCCAGCAATAATATCGAACGGTCCAATCCAAGAATAACACCCACCCCGCCACTATCAGCGGCTGTACACTCACCCTCCCGGCGACTGCTGGTACACCGGCATGTCCACGTGCACACTGGCCTCGGGACTGGGCTGCTGCTCGGGCACGGGCGGCAGCACCAGTCCGCGCAGGGTCAGCTCCGGCTCGGCCTCCTCGGCCCAGCCCTCGCCGGCCACCCACTCCTGCACGCGCCGCCGCTGCAGCTGGGCGGTGTTCTCTCGGCCGCCGCTGCCGGTCACCTCGGCGGCGGGAGGAGGGACAGCGGCCGCCCGCTCGGCCGGAGGAGGGGGAGCGGCCGTCCGATCGGCGCGGGCCGGCGGACACGGAGCCGCAGGGTCGGTGCCCACATCGCGGCGCGGCGTTAGACTGAAGCTGGTGTTGACTGCCGCCGCCGCAGTGGTCGGCCGGCGCGGAGTGTCGTCCTCTGTCTGGGTGTGAGCCTCGCGCATCAGCACGCACCGCGCTGGGGGTGTCGGCGGCGTCTCGCGGCTCAGCAGCTGCCGGAACTGGGCTCGGAGCTGCGCCAGCTGCCGGCCGTTGTCGGCCACCAGTCGGAGCACGGCGCGCAGCTCAGCACCGCAGCAGGACGGCTCGGCCGGCACCTGTACCCCCGCACCGCCGCCGCTGGAGACGGGCGAGCCGGCGGAGCGCGGCGAGACTGCCGCCGACTCGGCGGGCGGCGTCATACGAGCGGCCACGGTCGGACGAGGCACCTCTCTGCCGTCATCGTAGCAAATGCTGACGTCCGCTGGCGCCACGGCGGCTGGCCGAGTCAGCGGGCTGGGCTGGGGAGGGGCGGATGACGCCGGGCTGGGGCGCGGAGGGACGAAGGACCCTGGGCTGGGCCGTGAGGCGACGGAGGACGTCGGACTGGGGCGGTGAGGAGCGGATGATGCCGAGCTGGGCCGGGGAGGGACGGAGGACCCTGGGCTGGGCCATGACGGCGCGTAGTGGTCACTGGCCGGCCGTGGGGGCGGCGTGCGATAGTGAACGGGCTGTTGTGGCAGTCGGGCGGGGTCGCTGATGCGGCCAGGCACAGAGCGGCTGCGATGGAGGATATTCTGCTCCTGCTGACGGTCAGCTGGCAACAGGGGCAGCACCAGACTTCGCTCCTCTGGGTTGAAGACGAGAGAAACATCGGGCACTTCACGCCGATACTCGTTGATCTGAAACGTGTTGCAATGATCAACAACAAATTTTTTCGTAACACATTTTTACTTAAAATGGACATAGAAAATAAGAGTGGGTTTTCTTTGATATATGGAAAAGCATGCTCTACAAAATGTATAACTCTTGAATTACTTTAAAAAATATCACCAATGCTCCTTCCTACTTGTACTTACTCAACAGTATCTTGCAATCATTATTACTATGCAGAACAGGATCACTCATCATATGAGATTAGGATGCATAAATAAATAAATAAACTCACATCTGGCTGCTTGAAAGGCTGCGGTGGTTGTCTTGTTCCTGATATATTTGGATTTCCATTCATCATACCTGCACCACAGAGAAGTGTCAGTTTCACATGAAGTGTCAGCACATCCTCAATCAATCCACACTCCTAACCAATCCTCACTGATGGAATTCAAACTGCATACACAGCTTCTATTGTGAGAAGGGAAATAAGACACTAGTGATAAAAGATATCTAACCATAATTTTACAGAGCATTGGTGCTTGTGAACGCAAGGGAATTGGCTCTACCATAGTTTCATAGTTGAGGGTAATGGTTACATGTTAAAGTTGGGTTTTTCTATAGAAAACAAATGAAAACCAATCAAGAAAAACATAGAAATTAGCACTGACAGTTTTTGCAACATAGTATTGATGGTGCATAGGTTAAGGTAGTATATACTTTCATATATCAGCAAGCATTGAAAAGTTCATGATTTGCTGCAGGGGTTTCATATGAAGGTGGCTCAAAGCCATGCTTCTCTACAGCACATAGGTACTTGGTTGTATGTACTGTACTTAACCCGCGCACCGACGGGGGTCTGCGCCAACTTAGTACCGACGGGGGGGGGGGGGCGGATGACCGCCCCCCCCCTGAGATCTCGAGAACGAAGCAAGATAGCGACAAGCGGTAAACGGCATCGGATACGCACGGACAAGGTCTACAATTTTTACTAAGGTCATTTTCAGGTCAGGTCAAAGATGACGTCACAGGGGTCGAAAAAGTCAAAATGGCGGCGCTAGATATGGAGAGGATTTTTTCTCGAATAACTTTCGAAGTAGTCAAGATAGGAACAAAATAAGGGCATCATCGTGATCCTCTCGTCAATCCGCATCGAATGATATATATGTTGACCTCGAAAGGTCAAGGTCAAAGGTTGACCTCAGGTCACGTGACCTCGAGGTCATCATGTATATCATTCGATGCGTCTTGACGAGCTGAACACAATGAGACCATCCGCGCGGCTGTATCTTGTTCCTGTAAGGAGTTATTGGCAAAAAACCTTTGGTGACCTTTGATGACGTCACATGACCTTACAGCTGCCCAACAGCAAAACAGACCTCAAGGTAGTGAAGGTTGATCGTATGTGAAGTCATGTATGGTATATGGGGCCATTCCGACCCGTTTTAGTGGTAAAAACAGGGAGTTGATTTTTCCCCCATTGACTTATAATGGGGAGGTCGCGAAATTGACCTGACCTTAGGTCACCGACATCAAAATTCCGAGATATACAAATTGTAGCTACTAATGACCTAATAACATCCTGCGACTTTCAAAGGCCTCCGACATCTACTGTAGCTCTGGCACGGTGACAAAGTTGCAAAAAAGTGACTTGAGGTTGGGTCATTCAAAGTGACCTGGTGACCTGACCTTAAAAGTTAGGAGGTTCAAACTTGCACACCATGTGTAAAATTGATGAGAGAATAGTCATACCAAATTTCGCGTATCCGCGAAAAACCTCGGGGAGCGGATATCCGCCCCCCCCCCCGTCGGTGCGCGGGTTAAGTTGCCATGCATGTACTTTGTACCACAGTACATACAGTACTGTAGTATATCAGTACCTACCTATACACAAATGGTTGGCAACTATAGAGTATAGGTAACAGTTAAGCTACTCCATGCTCTTCAGACCATGCAGTAGCTTGATTCAATTATAGAGCAAATGAAGGAAGAGCACTAATTGGCACAGTCCTCCACTTAAATCTCAGCCAAATGCTTAATAAGAGAAGCATGCTATCAATCATTCATCAAATCACTGACCCACAAAAACAATATAACACAAACATGCATTCACAAGGTCATTTATAGAAGGTAGCGGTACTGAGTGATTTGTTTGCAGCCAGTTTCTAGCCGAATGGGAAATATGACACAAATGTGTTGTCATGGGAGAAAACAATATGGCCACCACTGAGAAACAAGTGTAAGAAGTTCCCAGATGAAGACAGCACTGACATCACCTAGATAGAAACCAATGACATCAG
The DNA here is from genome assembly GCF_019059575.1 of Amphibalanus amphitrite. Lineage (NCBI taxonomy): Eukaryota > Metazoa > Arthropoda > Thecostraca > Balanomorpha > Balanidae > Amphibalanus > Amphibalanus amphitrite. Next base: position 125,129 of record NW_024882427.1, on the reverse strand, counting down.
TACTGGACCTATGGTGAAGCGAAGTAGTGACCAAGAGTGACAACCCCTGATTCACATTGATATGACTGCAGGTCTAGGCATGCCTCGACCATGCAAACATCAGCCGTGTTGACTGTCCAGGGAAATTTGCCAAAAATTTGGCAGCCTTACAGAGATGGCAAGGAAGATAACACTTATTTGAAGAAATAGTATCAATAAATAGCTTACCTTTATTTCCGACTGCTTTGTTCAAGTTTTTTTTTGGAATCAGGATAAGAATGGCCAATGGGTTTTAAATTATTCCAAACTTATAGAATCTCATACAACCTACAACAGCTGAGCTAAATGAAAGGTAGGTACCTAAAAAGAAAAAATGTACCTTAGTATGGGTGATCTTTTACAAAAACATAATGATAAACATCTTTAAAATAACCATACAACTATGTGAAAAAGACCACCTAACTCAAGACCTGACCTAACTGACCTGGACCTAACTGACCGACCCCATCCCTTATATATATAGTTTCTTAGGGCTTCGGTAAAAACTGGATTGCGTCAGCTGGCTGGCCAGCTGGCGACGTACAATAGATATTTAATTATATTGATGAAATACTAGGACTTACTCCACAAGGAGATCGAATGGGTCGGAGCGCTTTCAATATGTATTATACATATCGTCGTCAGCGAATCAATAACGGGTCGAATCGAGTCGGGTATCGAAGAGGTTCGGGAGCTGCGCGGCAGAGCGATCACATACTATTCGAATTATGCATTAAAGAGAATAAAAAACACAAAAAACAAACTCTTCGATACCCGACTCGATTCGACCCGTTATTGATTCGCTGACGACGATATGTATAATACATATTGAAAGCGCTCCGACCCATTCGATCTCCTTGTGGAGTAAGTCCTAGTATTTCATCAATTCAACATACAATAATTAATGGTAATTCTGGTGAAAATGCAGAAACTGATATCTCAAGGAAGTCCCACAATCATGGATCTGCAGATCATGCATGTAATTTCCTGGATCGTGACCCAAAGTGTGACCAGACTTTTAGCTTAATTAGCAGCACCAGCTACCAAGGATCGATAGAGTCCAGCCTCCAGGTCCCTTCATGCCCCCCTCAGTCTCCAATGCTTTCTCACTGGAAAATATTACCCAATTTTCTGACAGCATAACTGATCGTAATTGTGTAATGAATGAATGGACCAGTCGGGGGAGGTTTGGTCAATCGTTGTCATTTTTAGCACGTGCTATTTTTGTCACACGTGCTAAAAATGACAACGATTCTGCTATTTTTGACAACGATGAGGCCGATTTCACTCCTCAGCGAGGAACTGAAGATTTTGGAAAGATAAACACTGATTTTGGAAAAGAAGTGCTGCCACCTGGTGCAAGACGAAGAATCCAGCTTTAATATGCCTGTTATTTGTATGGTAGGTAGTTTGTTTTGTGGCCTGAAGTTGGAACTTAAAATTGAAGCATCCGAAAATGATCGATATTGATCGAAAACATGATGTTGATGAAAAAAATAATATTTTAAGTTGAGAGAGGAGGCCATTTTATCCAGATGCAGTAGTTTACTTCTTGAAATTATTTTTGCTAATGACGGCTGCTAATTATCCCTCATTACATGGCAGTCGTCGTAAGCAAAAATAATTTCAAGAAGTAAACCACCGCATCTGGATAAAATGGCCTCCTCTCTCAACTTAACATATTATTTTTTTCATCAACATCATGATTTCGATCAATATCGATCATTTTCGGATGCTTCAATTTAAAGTTCCAACTTCGGGCCACAAAAAAGGGTATACTTCAACGTTGGACTACCATACAAACAACGGCCATATTAAAGCTGGTTTCTTCTTCTTGCACCAGGTGGCAGCACTTCTTTTCCAAAATCAGTGCTTGTATTTCCAAAATCGTGATTTCCTCGCTGAGGAGTGAAATCGGCTTCATCGTTGCTAAAAATAGCTGATAGCGTTGTCATTTTTAGCACATGGTTGCCAAAAATGGCATGTGCTAAAAATGACAACCATTGACCAAACCTCCCCCAACTGGGACAAGACCAAAAAGACACAAGAAACGGCGGACACCGACACTGGACACCACACAGAACACTGACACTAAGCCCTCATCCACTTGTCAGCTATTGGACAAAAGGATCGAGCATTTATTCTGAAATCTTACGCTTCAAAATAATTTTTAATTATTTTACAACTCACGCAAGCGCTGCAGCAACTTCAGATCAGTAGGCGGAACTATGGTCATGAGTACCCAAATATAGGAACGTTCCCATTTTTGGGAACGGAGTTCCCAAATATGGGAACGGGCGTTCCCATTTATGAGAACGGAAGGCAATTTTTCGGCCGTTCGCCCACTAAAACTCAAAAGTGCATCACGTCTCAAAAAAGTGCACGCTGATTTAAGTATCTACTAAATCTCCATAAAGTTATCTTTAATCTGACCGTGGAACAAGGAAATTGACCGTGGAATGATATTTTTAATGATTTTTAAAAAATGACAGAATGGTGGAAATATGGGTTATATGACATTTAACATGCAATTTTAAGGAAAATGAAGCATTTTTTACATTTTGAGGTCAAGTATAATAATTTTCGCCTGGTAATGAAGTTTCATTCTAGCGACACCAGATGCTGACATATGCAAGCGAACACGCGGACAGTCCCGAGGTAATGTTGTTGACTTTTGGTGTCGGGGCGATCGACCGCGTGGAACGTCAGTGATTTTACCGAACTACTGTTGTAAACTCAGTTTCAGTGGTTTAAAATCATTCAGCTGTATTTTATCAGCCCTGAAAGACATATTTTATTTGGATGCTAGCTGTTTAGCGTTGTTTTATAAGCAGCGTCATGAGCGTGGTTTTTGTCTTCGGCGTTTCTAAGCATGATCGTTTGGGGGGAATTTCTCTGATATAGGTCGCTCTGTGTGGCTTATTTATAATTTTTATGCTGATTTCGATCATTCCTCGTGTCCATCCTACCAGGTCTTTTGCCACTTACACTCATTAAGAAAGGAAAAAACTAGATTTTCATTGGGACTAGGTGTTTTGAGGGTGTAACATATTCAGCGTTCCCATTTTTGGATACTTCTTGTGCTCGTCAACTCTCGGTGATTAGCAGACAGGTGCTTGACATGTCTCCACCCTCGGCGCGGACGGTGGATATAGGTATGGAAGACCTTGTTGAACATCGCTGAGCGTTGTGGATTACGTAATCCTGCAGAGGGGGGCGTGCCCGCTGCGAGATCGACGGGAATAAAAGCGCAGAAGACCGGGCGAAACGTGCAACGGTCTTGCCGGAAAGGTCATCTGATGATTGTTGCGTTAACAATAATTTGCGGCGTTGGACGTGATGCTTGTTAATGAAAAGAGCCCCTGAAAGGCGTCGGTGAAATCGTTCCCAATTTTGGGTACGCCGTTCCCATAATAAGGAACGCTTGCAGCGCCAGTGTACGAGAGCGTTCCCAAATTTGGGCTCCCGGCCCGGGTGATGGACTGCTTTAGAAATAGGGGAACGATTTGAAACTACGATGGGCCTTACAATATCAAACTCTTTCCCAACAATATTGAGACAACTATCAGGCGGTTCACGATCGTTTTATATTTTTTGGACGTCATTTAACGGTTCTTTTTCTTGTTTTAAATAATGCCTACATGGCGTTCCCATATTTGGGTTTATCGTTCCCAAACATGGGAACGAAAATGCGTTCCCGAAAATGGGTACGCTTGACCATAGTTCCGCCTACTGAGATACGACTCCCCCACGGTAGATGTGGATGGTTTTTGTTTTCACCAAGGCTATAGAACTCCACGTTTTCACGCGTGGTGCGTGACAAGGTGCGTGATGGCGGCGTTTTTTTTTTTTTTTTTTTTTTTTTTTTTTAGTGGCCCTAACTTACGTTACCGGCCTCGCGAGGAGGGCGGCGACCTAACTACGCCGCGCAAAACAAACCGGCCGTCCTAACTAAGACCGGTGGCCACTTTTACAGCAAGACAACATGGGAAAACCCATATCCATGTACTATGCCATGAATATGGGAAAAAACCCATGAATTTACGTTAAGACACATAAATGGCAGTGAAACTTACCGGTAAATTGATGTTTGTGAAGGGAGGGAAGGAGGAAGTTTGTGAATGGTAAGGTTACGAGAGTTGGATGACAGGAATGGTTTGAAGAGTGGGGGATATGTCGCTGGGAGGGATGGGGTTTGTGAATGTTTAAGCGTCACGATGAAAGGAAATAGGAATGGTTTGGAGGATGGGGAATCTGTCGCTGCTGCAGTTGGCGGCCGACGGTTGTCTGTGGTCGTTCAACCCGGCCGCCGCCGCTGTTCAGCGGCCGGGGTCCGCTGGTGTAGCTCGCTGGGCCGCTGAGCCTCTAAGCCTGCTCCAGCGGCAGGAGAAAACCCGTCTGCCACCGAAGCTCTGTGTTTCGGCACCAGCGAAAAACCCGACCCATCCCGTATCACAAGTCAGCCTGGTGGTAGCGAAACGGGCGCCTGCTAACAGTCAAGGCCGTTAAAGAAGCTCTGAGTAGGGTGATGTTAGGACGAAATCAAGTACCAGGTTTGTCAATGTTGTGTCGTCCCCGAGAAGCGTCGGGAGGTCGTTTTTAAGGTGTTGTACCGCAAGATAGTTAGTGATGTGTCTTCGTTCGTGATGCAATGCCGTGCATGCGATCAAAATGTGCTCTACGGAGATGCGTGTGTCACAGGTGTGGCAAATCGGAGGGCCCGTCCTATCAAAAAGGTGGCCATGGGTGAGGCGAGTATGACCACACCTCAATCTGGCCAGGGTCACCTCGCGTATCCTGTCTGGTTGGTTACATGTGACCCATGTTCTAAGTTCTCGTTTGATCGCATACATATGTGCAGCATGATGTTGGTCCCATTTGCGTTGAAGGTACTCGGCGAATTTCATTTTTATCATATGAATAGCGTCCCCTTGGGCCATAGGTTCCACAACTGGATCAGGTCGCATTGCAGCCTCCTTTGCGAGGACATCCGCACGTTCATTTCCTGCAATACCGTAATGACCTGGAACCCAAAGAAGGGTCACATGCTGGCCCTCATTGAGATCTGATGTGATCCTGAGAATATTGTAGATACCGTGGTGGGTAACATTATCGGTCCTTTCCAGTGCTTGAAGAGCGGATTTCGAATCAGTACAGATGGTTGCTCGATCAATCTTTTCTGCCTTGATGTGCTCCATAACTTTTTCGATTGCGTGAACTTCGGCACTAAAGACTGTCGTAAATTCTTGAAGCCGGGTCCCAAACCTAAGCCCAGGGCCGACGGCTGCTGAACCTATCTGATTTTCGTGACATGAGCCATCTGTGAAGAAAAAAGCAGAGTCGCAGTTGAGCTCTACATACTCCTGGAAGAGCATTTGAGCTTCCACCGGAGGTATACTGGTCTTCTTATAATCAAAAAGAAATTCAATGGATAGGTCTTTGAGGAGCCAAAATGGAATCATAGGAGGATTTAGAGTAACTTCAGTGCGCCTAATGTTTAGCAGTTGATGAGCTTGCTCAAGGCACCCGGGTAGAAAGCACGATCTACGCAGTGGGCGTCGGGTTCTTGGTTTCCTCGCCTCCATTGCTGGTACCGCAATGTGATTTCGAACACTTTTTGCTCTGTAGTAATAGCGGAGGAAAAGAAAGACGCGTCGGTCATCAAGTGCTGGAATGCCGGTATCTGCACGAAGCGCAAGAACTGGCGATGTGCGAAAAGCCCCAGTTAGAAGTCTCAAGCACGTTGATTGGACGGCTTCTAGCCGTTTGCATAAACTGGGCGACAGTGTGCTAAACAGATAACAATTATACTCAATCGTAGATCTGATTAGCCCAATATACAACATTTGCAATGTTTTCCTGTCCGCACCCCAAGAAAACCCACATATGCATCTTAGGACATTGATTCGTTTAATACAACGTGCTCTTAGGTGCTCAACGTGTTGACGGAAGGTTAGATTAGTATCCAAAATGATCCCTAGAAATTTGTGTGACGTGGAAAAAGGTATTTTAATCCCATCGATGTGTGGGGATCTTTCAAGCGATGGTCGAGGTCCACGTTTGAAGACCATCATGACTGATTTTGGTGCTGACAAAAAGAATCCCCATTTTGTGCACCATTTAACGCAGTGATCAACCACTGTTTGCAATATAGAATAAGCCTGTTTGTAGTTTTTGTGGGATACCCATATTGCTATATCATCAGCAAAAAGCGAATAGCGGACAGAAAATGTTAGAACACGTGGCAGGAGTAGGAGCATATCGTTCAGGGCAATCAAGAACAGCGTAGGTGACAGCACGCTGCCTTGAGGGACGCCATGTTCCATTACAAAGTCGTCAGAAAGTGTCGCTTGGCAACGAACTTTGAAAGTTCGGGGTTTTAGGAAATTTTGAAGAAACGCAGCCAAATGGCCTCTGATTCCGATTGAGTGCAGCTTATAAATTATCGTCGAACTGTGTACCTTGTTGAAGGCTGACATTAGATCTAGGAAAATAGCAACAGTCGGTCGCCTATGTTCCCAGTTTACCTGGATGTCCGAGATAAGGCGAATGATATTGTCTGCCGTACTACGATTTTTCTGAAAACCGCTTTGACATATATCAATGCAATGGTTGCTCTCAAGGTAAAATCGCAGGCGCCTGTTAACCATTCTTTCGAAAATCTTGGCAACACAATTGGTTAGTGAGATTGGGCGATACGAATTTGCGTCGTGCTGGTCTTTGCCGGGTTTGCGGATAGGTATGATTATACTTTTAAGCCATTCATCCGGGAAGTTGTCCTCAGTCCATAGTTTGTTGAATGCTATCAGTAGTGTGGAAAGGTTAAGTTCGTTCAATTTTGTGAAAAAAGAATATGGAATGGAGTCTGGTCCTACCGAAGTTTTAGTGCTTGCCTTTGCTAGGGATAGTTTAAGTTCTCTTAGGGTAAAAGGAGCATTGTATGGTTCAGAGTTTGCAGAAGAAAAATCAAGATTTACTGTTCTATTTAACGAGAGCTCGATGCACGCTCAAGGAGTAAATATCTGTAGATGATGTGTTGGCAAAGTGTTGGGCAAATATATTTGTGACGGTAACTGGGTCAGTTACGAATATATTGTTTGAAAGCAATTGCGGAAAAGCACCTGAATTAGTTCGTCGTGAGGCGAAAGCACGAACATGACTCCAAAGTTCGCTGAGCGGGGTAAAACGATTACATTTAGCGGCATAGTTTTGCCATGCCGCCTTCTTTTCTTTGTATATAGTTTCCGCACATTCCTTACGGGCAGCGGTATACAGTTGGGCATGTCTGGGACATATGCATCTCTGGAAGTTTCTGAAAGCTCTTTTTCTTATTGCTTTGGCTCTTTGGCATTTCCAGTTCCACCAGACAAGATTTTTAGATTCATTTGCAGTTCCAATCTTAATAGTTTTTTCTTTTAGCGTTTCACTAGCCGATTTCTTCATAGCCCCCATAAAATTGGAAATGGTCTGAGACAGGCCGTAGGGAGCATGTCTGTTGACCTTTGCGTTAAAGCCCGACCAATCCGCGTTATTTGTTTGCCATACCTTCAGTGTCGGTGCTGGTGACAGCGTGGTTGCACTGGTAAGTATGATGTGAATTGGATAATGGTCTGAAAACAGCGGATCCGATGTTACGGTCCATCTAAAGAGCGGTGCGATCCTCGGGGAAGAAATTGACAAATCAATTGCAGAGGTTGTGTGGTAGCTACTACTGACAAACGTTGGGTTGCCGTCGTTCATAGCTACAAGGGACTGGCGGTTTAGTGCAGCTTCAATTATCCTGCCTCTCGGCGATAAGTGTCGGCTGCCCCATAGTGGACTATGACCATTGAAATCGCCGAGCAGAAGGCAATTTTCTGGCATTTGCTCTAGAAGGTCATTCAGATTTTGCCGGTTTACAACAGTTGCATTTGGCGGCAAATACACTGAAACAACCAACAACTCGCGGTTTAGTAGTGAAACAGTAGCTGCTACAACATTTAGCGGGGAAGCTATGTTTGTTTTCCGTTGTGACACTGAGTTTGCTACATAAAGAGCTACGCCACCCTGTCTATTTGCTAGATTTATGTCCTGTCTGTACAAAGTATATCCAGCCACATTGTAATTGTAATGATCTGTGCTTTTAAAATGAGTTTCCTGAATCGCGGCTAGAAGGGGAGCTTCCTTTTGTATATACTGTTTAAATTCAGACAAATGGGATAGAAGTCCTCCTACATTCCATTGAAGCAAAAAATCCATTGCAGCAGCTATCTAGTTTGTTTGGCGCGCTATTCTGGGATGAAGGATCGTCTGGTCACGACCTGGGTACGAAGGCCCACATTTTCCCTCTCCTTTGTTGAGCGTGCTCGGAGACGAGTTTTGGGGCCTTCTGCATGGAGGGTGAGCTGAGTGTCGGAATCGCTGTCATCAATGACTGATGGCGATCGCAGGACGGAAGACACGGCGACCATTTTGGGGGTCTCCTCGTCCTCGCTCGTCGTATTGGCATCATAGCATGTGTCGTCGTCGGAATCTGTAGCCCTGGTCCGGTGGAGTGGTGTAACTACGGAGACGCCAGTTGGGTTGCTGGGGGACATTTCACAGGTGACTGGTGTTTGGGCCTGGTGTCGTGTCCCACCACTTTTGTGCGGGCCTGTTTCTCGCTGATCAACCACGGTGGGAGAGTCAGGGTGGACTGTCTTGGGTGTCGGTGTCGACCGGGCGCAGCCTACATCGATAGACCGAGCGAGTTCCGGCGTCGCGGCCGCGCGCTTCCGAGCATGGGTGCTTGGGTGGTCTGGCGGGCTCGTGTCTTTGCGGGCAGGTGGCGTCAGCTTTGCGTGACGTGCGAAATGGGGCAGATCCCGAGGGGGTGGGAGCTCTGGCCAGTCCTGTGGGCGGTTTGCAGCCTGGGATATCTGAGCCTGTGTTTGTCCCACATGGCGCGGGACTCCCTCGTGGTGGGAGGTGCTGGGCTGGGTCATGGGGGGTGACCCACCGTGGGTGCCAGCCACGTGTCCAGATCTGCGTTGTGTGGCCTCGCGGAGCTCCTGCACCTTTGCAACCCACACGGGACAGTTCTTGTCAGTCATTGGGTGCGGTCCATTGCATGCAGCACAGTGGGGAGGGGCGACACACCCTGTAGACGGATGCTCCTCTGAGCAACGTTTGCATATTTCAGCACGAGACCTACATGTGCCTTGTCCGTGTCCATAACGCTGGCACTTGCCACAGCGCCGAGGCAGCTGGTGAGATGGCCTGACTTCATAGCGCATGTACACTGCATAAAGGTGTTCAGGCAGCTGTGTGGCCGAAAACCTCACCTTGAGCAGTGGGTTCGGTCTGGAATTTTTTGAAGGGAGGGCGTTGTTTACGTACAAGAATGGCTCATACGCGCAATATATGTAACATTTGAAGCAGCTGTTCGAAACCAGAATGAGCAGTCGTCACCGCGAATCACTTTGTAAGATTTATGTTGGCTTATCAAAGCTGCGTTTTTATTGGTCGACTGGGTTCAGGCACATTCCTTTTAGAGACGCTGAACAGCTATTTCTTTTGTGCTTCGTTAGCTCCTTTTCTTCCTTTGCTCGTTGATCATCAACTTCCGCATCCTTGGGGAGGAAAAGAAACTTGAGGAGGGTGAGGTGAGTTGCGTATTTCAGAGATTGGTAGTTGGATGTTTTATTTATTAGCAATGCAATTATTTAAGTGTTTTTAGTCTCAGTTCCTCACCTGTTCAACTCACCTGTTGGGGGTTCCCTGCCTTCCAGAGTACAGCATAGAGGATGTGCATAGGATACGTGAGGAAGGAACCCGCGAACGTAGGGCTCGCCCGGCGGAGACACCACAAGGGGTGCTGCCAAGCCGGGAACAAGAGCCTGCATAGTGACAAACACGAATTTTGCTATAGTTTCATGATACATACAATAAGAGATCGTATACAATAATGCAAACACAAATTAGGGGAAACAGGTCAACGCAATAGCCATCACATATGATAAGAGAACAAGGCATCACCCATCGAGTCAGCCAACATGGCCTTGAACCTGCTCAGGTCGGGTTCACCTACGACCTGGTCAGGGAGTGCGTTCCAAGCGGTGATACAACGCTTGCTGAAGGACCTGGTCCTGACATCAGTTTGTGCTCGAGTGTGGCGGATTTTGAACCTGTGGCCTCTGGTACTAGACGAGGGATCAAGTTCGAACATGGTAGTGGCATCTATACAACACTTTGCGTGGAAAATCTTCCAATATTGAATCAGATCGGCACGTAGAAGTCTGCCCTGGACCGAGTACTGGTTCAGAGCCCTAAGCCGGGATTTATAATCAAGCTCTCCCATGCCTAAGATCTTTTTAGTCCAACGGCGTTGAACAGATTCGAGGAGGCGCACGTCCCCTATATACGCAGTGTGCCATACACATGAGCAGTATTCCATGATGGGTCTTACATGAGTGTTGAATAAAGTGAGCATGAAATCAGGGGATCTGCAGACAGTTGACCTTAACAAGTTTTGGGTAAGGCCAGCAGCCTTTTGCACTGTCAAAGCCACATGCTGGTGAAACTTCAGGTCAGAATCAATAAGAACCCCGAGATCAGTGTGGGATTTCACGACCTGAATCGATGTTTGGTCTAAGTGATAGGACGGGGGAGGTAGGACATGGGACCTTCTTTGAAAGCGGATGACCACACATTTTTTCAGATTTAAGTAGAGACACCAGGACTCTGCCGTGCGTTGTAGCATCGTTATGTCCTTCTGACAAGCCTGTGAATCACGACAGTAGTTAGCTGGACTGTCGTGGCGTATTGTCATGTAGATCTTCAGGTCATCTGCAAATATTTTATACTGACAGAGGAGGTTACTTGCGACATGGTTGACGAAAATAAGAAAAAGAATTGGTCCGAGGACAGAACCCTGGGGTACGCCACTCGAGACGTTGCGCTGGCTGCTTGTCTTTCCCTTTACCTGGACTGACATGCGGCGACCAACAAGAAAGTCCTCGATCCAGCGGATGAGGGGGGTATTGATCCCTAGCAAATGTAATTTGGTGAGCAGAATAGGGTGAGATACTACGTCGAAGGCCTTGGAGAAGTCAAACATGATGACGTCAACGGTGTCGCCCCTGTCAAGGTCCTACTAGTTTTATTGAGGCATCAGCTTTCTTCTTCATCATTGAACTCTCCCCCTCAGCTCAATCCTGTCAAGACTGCCTAATCTTGATTTTGCTCAGAACGGATGGATTGTTATGAGTCATAGCCTAAAGCCTTTGTAGTGAGTCATACTTTGCTATTTGAAATGCAGTCTGCATTCTTCATCATTTTCCTCAATATGCTGTTGTAATTAATATTTTGGTCCGTACCTAATGTGGTAATGGTATACTATTTTTATCTCACCTTGTCAATGTTCATAATTCAGCCCGTGCCCCGCTGGGGACTGGAGTCTGTGTTATGTGCTCTACTTGGGGCCGGGGGGGGGGGCTATTCATAGGCTAATCTTTGAGGCTATTCATAGCCCCCTCCTAATTCTAGAACTTTTGGCAGATTGTCCAAATTCAAAGGGAATCTGTTGGGAAAACTGGCAAAAAAAACTGGAAAAACTGTTGAGCAAAATTTAATTTCATTGACTTTGCGGTCACCAATGTTGTCACCTAGGTCAGGTCAAATTAAAAATTATCATGGTTTGGGTTGTTCACATTCCAATTCTGGGCTCTGGCCACCAGTTTACAAGTCAGATCAGGCTCATTTTTCATTTACACACTCTTGAATAGGTGCTTAAGATACCCTGCAGTACGTACCAAAGTTGTACTTTGATTTTCAGGTCAAGGTCAGGTCATCCTAGGTTGCATCTTATATCTTGCATTGGCCACATGACACATGTTTTATGGTCCATTTAGGCCATAAATTTTTAAATGATTGTCATTTGTGTCATTTGATGTCATTTTCAGCTGAATATAGCTGAGTTCAGGTAAAAATGTCAAGTTTTCAAGTTGAATTTTTACAACAAAAAGATGTCTATCAGATGCAGTTTAATTTTGTCTATCAGATGCAGTTTAATCTCAGGGCTATTTATATTGGTGCACAATCTATAAAACATGCTGAAAATTTATTTCAGCACTTGTCTCATGGAATGAATCATTACAGAAAAATTCAAAGGCACTTATATATTTCTCCAGATTGGTGTCCAACAAGTCAAGCCTGTAGTAGAGGCATTTTCTTCTGATGTTATAAGAACCATGTCCTCTAACCAGTACGCTGTATAGCAGTTTTACCATTGAAATGTTATTTGCTTTTATGCTTCATCTTTTTATAGACCACTAAAAAAAGATGAAGATGACCATATATAGATCTTGTCCACTTTGATTCTTGTTTTGCACCTAATTTTTTCTGTTCTTTGAAATGCATTATGACAACAGTTTCTTTTTTTCAGCTCCCAAAACTATGCAAAAATGTCTGGGATGAGGGAGGTGTACAGGGCTGGCTGGCTGAAGAAAATCACATCAGATGACAAGAAAAAGTCATTCAAGGTTAGTTATTGGTGTGTGATTTTTGAATATTTATTTTTGCTTGTTCTGATGCTGTGTGTAAATGACAAGCCTGCTGTAACCATGCAATTTTTGTCTGTGAAGGAAAATTGTTTTGCTAAGATATTAAATGGCTTATCATTTTCTCTAACTCTAAGAAACATATTCAAAAGTAAAACATTTTTCATAACATGGCTCCATCTCCAGAACCCGCGGGTCGAGAAGGTATGGATGGTGTTCTGCGTGCACGACGAGCAGACGCCGTTCCTGGAGCAGTACGGGTCGCGGCAGGCGGCCGCCGGCCACCAGCCCGAGTTTGGCTACCCGCTGGCCGAGTGCTACCACGTGTCGGCCAGCATCCGACCCACGCTGGCCTCCGAGCACGAGTTCGTCATCACACTCCGACAGGATGTCGTCAAGTTCTCGTCCTCGCGCAGGTGAGGAGGGTTCGGGACGGGAACCGCGTCACTGGTGCGGGAGAGTGGACAGGGACAGTATCGGGGTGGTTTGTGGCTCGGTGGTGCGGTAAAAGTGGGGCGAATGGCGGAATTCAGTTGTTACGCTTGAAATGAAAGCAGTTTGCGGCCTGCGGGTTCAATTTAATATTTATCATGCTCCTAGATTTCTGTTAATACCTATGCGTTTGGCAATGTTAAATGTCGTTTTTATGTGATAGTGGAATGTTTACCAGGAATGAAAGTTTTCGTTTCCTAAAATTGCCCGTCGTGTGGGAACACCTTTTGCATTGTCGAAACCCAAAGCACAACACTGAACAACGCTCTCCTCGTTTCAGTGAGGTAATAAACGACTGGATATCGATCCTCCGTAACCAGCTGCACGAACTGAAGGTCCTCGAGTCCAAATCGAACCTGTACTCGAAGGCGCCGCGGTTGCCCATGCAGTTCGGGCTGCAGCGTGACCCGAACTCTCCGCTGCCGGCTCCGCCCCAGCCGCCGGTGCTCAGCGCGCCGCTGCTCGGCTCCGCAGGTCAGATGGACAGGCGCCCGGCATTCGCTGGGTTCCTCAGGTCGGTTGGACGGGCGTTCGGTAGTCGTTGGGCTCCGCAGGTCAGTTGGGTAGGCTACCTGGCGGTCACTGTTGGTTCCCGCAGGTCAGTTGTACGGGCGCCCGGCAGTCGCTGGGCTCCTCAGGGCCGTTGGACAGGCGCCCGGCGGCGGTCACTGCCGGGTCTGCAGGTCAGTGAGGTAGGACACCTGGTGGTCACTGTTGGCTCCCGCAGGTCAGTGAGATAGGACGCCTGGTGGTCACTGTTGGGTCCCGCAGGTCAGTGAGGTAGGACACCTGGCGGTCACAGTGTTGGCTCCCGCAGGTATTAGGGTTGGACACCAGCTGGCGGTCGCTTTTGGGTCCCGCGGATCAGTGAGGTAGGACGGGCGTCCGACGGCCACCCTCCGCAGTTTGATGCAGTTCGTTTTGTCGTTTGCGTCGATATGTTGCTTCATTTGTGACGTTTTTGTCGATATGTGTAGTTAAGGCGCGAAAATACCACTAGCAGGTCCCCTGTTAACAGCGTCGCTATGATTGTGCAGCGTTGCGATTTCACACATAGACTATCCAATCGATAAACTTGCGTTTTAAGCAGCATTTTCTAAGTGAGAACAATCCTTTGAAAGCCGCCGGAAATCCAATCCTCGTGAAATCCTTTGTCTAGCCGCCGGAGATGCATGGCATGATTAAATAAGCGATGTCTAGAACTCACCAAGCTGCATGACGGAAGTTAAGGAAAGTAGTACGCCTCCGACCTTTCCGTGCGAATATCTATTGTTCCCGTCACGGCGTTGAGCCGGTAGTCCGTCCATATCATCAACGTGATATTGCGCCATGGCTGCTGTGGAACAGAGATATGCGCTAGTGAAGTTATAGCGAGCGTGCAATTTTAAATCGATCAGTCGATGATTCGAACGTTGAACGCATTTCCATAACCGGACTCGGATCGGTCCAAAACTTTATTTTGTAAAAGGCCCCTTTCGCTTGCCCACATCATTGCTCTTTAGCGATTACCGCGGCCGCGTATTGCTGGCTCTTCTTGAAAAGAAAATGGAGAGCACCGAAACGGCTCGAATCGGACTATTACCCCTGTTTGGCTCTGGAGAGGGACAATAGTTATCCCTACCTTGCCTAGTTTGTGAGGTCGTGTGCATTGCCATTGTTATAATGCATTGTCTTGGCATGTCCATTGTCCAGTGTCCACACTAACATAACTTTCCCTGTGCGCAGCGGCGCCGCGGCCGCGGCTGGCGGCTGCCCCCGCTCCGTCCACCTCATCAGCCGACGTCACAGTCACCTCGTCTGTGGCCACATCGAGAGCCGAGAACACGTACTCCGTGTCGCCCAGCGCGACCGCCGCTGGCGCCGCTCCTACCGTCCCCACCAGCTGCGGAGGCGCAGCTCCGGAGCCGTCCGTACCGGCGGCGCCGCGCCGGGTCGCCCCCACCGTACCCGTCACCGTGCGAGCCGCACCCGTCACGCCCCCGGCCTCCCCGCCAGCGCACTGGACCCGGTTCGACGACGAGCCGAGCTCACCGCTGCCCTCGCCGCCGCCTCCGCCTGGCGTGCCGAGCTCGACGGCCCCGCTCACCCCTCCGACCCCTCCGGCGGCCGGCGGACGAGCCGCCGCCGACGAGCATGTGACCGTCATCAGTGTCGGGGAGGCGCTGCGACTGACCGTACCCGACTCAGCTGGAGGTGGTGAGGCCTCTCCGCCCCGTCAGAGGCGGATGACGGCCCCGGCGCGGCCGGCGGCTGTCCCTCCGCCGGCGGCGCAGAGTGTGGCGGAGAGGAGAGCGGACCGCTCGCCGCTCGCAGCGTCCCCACCGGCACAGCCGGCCGCGGAGGATATTCTGCTCTACGAGCGACTCAGTGAGGCCAGCAGCGCGGCGGCGGCCAGCAGAGCGGTGCCTTCGGTATCAGCTGCAGCCGCGGTGGTGACAACCGCGGCCGAGTCCGCCCGGACGTCGACAGTATCGCCGCCGATAGATTCCAGCAGATCACATCCGGTCCTGCCGCCGACACCGCCCGCAGCCGCGGCGGGGACGACAGGAGCCACGGCGGGGGCGGGGGAGGCCGGCCGGGGGCACTCCACGGTACAGCGCTCACACAGCTCGGTTCCGCAGCAGCGGCCGTCGATGCGGCCACCGCTGCAGCGTCAGACTAGTGATACCAGCCTGGACAGCCGCGGCGCGACCGCCGGCCGGCCCCGGCCCGCCGTCGACCCTTCGCGCAGGGTGAGTGAAACCGCGCCCAGTTCCAAAGTGCGGAAGGGGGAGATGGCACTGCGCACATTCGAATCATTTATAGTGCCTGAAATAATATGGGTCGAAATTTCCTTTCGAGTGTGCATTCTACAAGCATCTATGCTGCACCCTCGAACTGTTTGCAAACTTTTCTTGTTAAGAATGGTCGATGTCACCACAGACTAGTCTCAAACTGTATTTTAGCTTTTCAGAACCACCACCAGCACTCGAGCCTCCGTGCTCATTCTGTGCCCAGTGCCCACCCTGACCGCATGCCTCACCGCTCCTACCCCCAGGACGGCGCGGCGCGTCAGCTCAGTCTGCGCGAACACCAGGTGATGGTGCTTCGCCGGGAGATCGCGCACCGGCCCGGCGTGCGTATGATGCTGCCGCGACGCACTGTCAGCGGCGCACTGGCGCTCGTCGATGGATTCGGCGCCGTCTGGTGAGTCACGCTGACGTGTCGTCTGGAACTATGACAACCAAATGGAAGTCGCTACATCGTTGCAACACTCGGATCAATCGTTACAGTCTTTTTTAAAATCGCTTGAGACTCTCACGGACCTATTTGAAAAAGATGTGAGAGTAACGAGAGCTCAGTGAGAGTCTCAAGCGATTTAAAAAAAAAAGACTGTAACGATTGATCCGAGTGTTGCAACGATGTAGCCAAATGGAAGTGTGTAATGAAGATTCTGATCGACAGCGGAACATTGTCTTCCTTTTCCACATTAGATCATTTTCCTATATACGCCACTCTTGACCTTAATACTAAAACCACTCCACCTCGCTTCAAAAAGATATGGAACTACAACGGGCTAGATGCTGATAAATTTACTAGGCTTCTTATGAACATTGACTGGCAACAAATACTCGAAACAGACATCAACACCGCTACTTCAAATTTTACTTTGGCACTTCTATCTGCAGCTGAACAAGCGATACCAACGAAAATAATACGTATTCGACAAAACGATAAACCTTGGGTAACCAGCGAGCTCAAAAGACACATAAGGAAACGTGATAGACTTTTTAGGACTGCCAAACATAAGGGGATAGACGATCAGGCATGGGGCAGATGGCGAGCTCAACGGAATTTAGTCACTGACCTAAATAGGCGACTCAAACAGAACCATCTCAACAATCAGATTCATAAGCTTTTAGAACAGAAACACGACCCATACAAATATCATCAGACTTTACGGAACATAACAGGACGCAATCGACACGAAGTCATACCACCTCTGATGACAACGAACGGGCGGACACTGACCAACGACGATGACAAAGCGACTTTATTTAACGACCATTTCGCAGCCCAATCACTTCTCACTATCCCACCTAACCACATGCCTCCTGCGTCATACAACAGAGGCCAGGTACCCACTCTCAATACAATTGTCACTACCCCAAACGAAGTACTCAAAATTATTAACTCACTAGACCCCAACAAATCATGTGGCCCAGACCAGCTTCCAGCCAAAATAATCAAACTTTCTGCCATAATAATCGCCGAACCTCTTTCAATGCTATTTAACAAATCATTTCGCTGTGGAATCTTCCCAGACATGTGGAAAGAAGCAAATATACACCCTACTTTCAAAAAGAAAGGCTCTCAATCAGATCCAACAAACTACCGACCGATCTCTATTCTTCCAACTTTATCCAAGGTGATGGAAAAAATTGTATTCAAAAATATATACAGTCATCTTTCGGAGCATAATCTATTATCAGAAAAACAGAGTGGGTACCGACCGAAACATAGCACACAACTTCAACTTACCTATCTCTGTCACAATCTGTACAAGTCTCTCGATTCAGGTAACGACTTCACAGCTATATTTCTCGATATCTCAAAGTATTTTGATAAAATTTGGCACCAAGGACTAATCTACAAATGCGAAAACGAATTCGGAATTACAGGACTGCTTTTGGCTTGGATCAAATCTTACCTCCAAAATCGTAAGCATCGCGTCAAAATATCCTCGTCATTTTCTAACTTTCGAACAATAAATGCTGGCTGCCCCCAAGGTTCAGTCCTCGGGCCTCTTCTTGCAATTCTTTATCTCAATGAACTATCAAAAATAACAGAGAACAACACCCAATTTTTTGCCGACGACACTTCTTTGCACGCATCTCATACATCCACTAACATAGTTAACGTTCAAAAATCACTCCAGAACGATCTAAACAAAATACAGCAATACGGCCAGAAATGGATAATAGCATTTAATCCTGAAAAGACTATCAAAATTACACTCTCAAACTCTTCAAATCCGGCAACATCACCACATCTTATCTTTAGCGGAAAACCAATTCCAATATCTCACTCCCACAAGCATCTCGGTATTACCCTTTCTCAAGATTTGCGCTTTCATCAACATGTAAATGACATCATTTTAAAAGTCAATAGATCCTTAAGTCCTATCTACCCTATAGCATCACTTTTACCAAGACACGTACTGGATCTCATTTACCGCATTTACATCCGACCCTACTTTGACTATTGTGACATTATTTATGATGGAAGTATCACACTGACTGACTCCTTACGACTGGAAAGACTTCAAAACAGGGTAGCTAGACTTGTGACAGGAACTCTACGTAGGACATCGACTGATAAACTGAGACAGGAATTAGGATGGACTACCCTCAAAATGAGACGGAACATTCACAAACTCACAATGTACTACGCACTCAGGCAACCACAATCACAACTTCCTACGTACATCACTTCCATCATTCCTAACACTCGATCGCAAGACACCGGCAGACTCCTAAGAAATTCCAACATACAGACACTGCCCAAGAATAGGACTACATTATTTCAAAACTCATTCGTACCATCAACCACTAAGCTATGGAACACACTTCCTAACAACATCCGCAGTGAAACATCCATTAAACTTTTCAAAAAGGCCCTTCTTAAGCATTTGGGAACCCCTCCCCCTCCTCACTATTTCTCCTACGGTACCAAATTTGGAAACAGGGTTCACACTAGGCTAAGGGTCGGGATGTCTCAGCTCAATGCTCACCTTTTCCCCTTACAGCTTTCTGATTCCCCTCAATGTCAATGCGGGTCACCCAGTGAAACTGTTCGTCACTTTCTTTTATACTGTCCTATTTACCGTAATGTTCGTGATCGCCTGCTTAGAGCCTTGAGCATCCATTTAGAAATTAACGTTTCTGTTCTCCGCTCCTCTGATTTGCTAACTTTGTTATTAAATGGACCCAGTCCTGCGAGAGGCAGCGACCGGGTGGTGGCCCAGCTCTTTCAAAAATTCTTATCCGATACAGGACGTTTCAAGTAGCCTATCGGGTTGGCGGGCTGGCCCCTCGGGCCGGCCGGGGCCGGAGCGGTCGGGCGGGTCGGCGGTGCGGTGGTGGCGGCGTGGTGGCGGTCGCTGCGGGTGTGGCGCGTGCGTGCGTGCGGTGGTAGGCTGATCCGACTCGGGCGATAGCACGTAAGAGCCGAGAGGTGCTGCAACTTAAGCAAAATTGCTTTTGCACCAATTGGCGATCACTGTTTTGTACGTGTCCTGATTAATGAAATAAATTTATTCTATCTATCTATCTACCAATGAGTGCAAACTTTTTAGCTTTTTAGCGAGGCTTAAGTGTAAATTATCTGCGATGATTAGTAAACCATTGCAATATGATGCCTTTCTGTGCTGCTAGGAACACGGAACGAAACTTTGCAAACTTTCACGAGCCTGTTAAGTGTAAACCTTCCTGTCTGTGCGTGATTTGGCATCCTTCTATATCCGTCAGGCTGGCCGGCTGTGCTTCTCCTGCCCTATTTGTGTATGTCAGTGTATGGCCCCACCCCGCCCGCATCCGCCAGGCTGGCCGGCTCGCGGTAGAAGTAGCAGCAGCGGGCGCTCAGAGTGCCTAACCTCGCCTCCCCTGTCTTATATTCAGGCAGGCTGACTGTAGTGTATGACCTCCCCTCCCCCTGCCTTATCAGTCCGGACGGCTGTGACCCCCCTCCCCTGTCCGCTGGGCAGACCTGCTGTTACCTCACTTCCCGTCCGCAGGCTGGCCGACTGTAGTGGCTGACCCCCCTCCCCTGTCCATCAGGCTTGCCGGCTGGCGGTGGAAGGAGCAGCCGGCGCTAGCCTGCGCGCTGCACGTCGGTGACCGGATCGCCTCCGTGGCCGGCGTGGCCGTCACCTCGGCAGCAGAGTTCGGCAGACTCGTCAAACAGCAGCAGGCGCCCGTGGTGAGGACTCCAGAGGGGAGAGAGGGATGATTGGGTCGTTCAGAAGGACCTCACACCATGGACTATTGTCCATTCATACTCAATTATTCATTGCTAAAACATTTGTGAAGCTGAAGCGGAGTATTGTATTCGTTAAACGTTTTAAGGATTTAGTGTTGCTTCACAAAATGGCATCGTAAAAGACAGTGTTTGTAATTGAATGTTGATCCTTAGTAAACTACGAATTGTCAAACACTCCTAATTTTCACCAAACAATGTTAAATGTATTTTCTTGAACCTGTGATGGTAAGCAAAGCCTCACAGCTGCAGATCGTTTGTACTTTCGGTTTCTTTCGAGCGGCTAGTTCGCCGCCCGACCCCTAGTTGTCATCTGCCTGGTTTTCTAAGCACGAGCGTGGTCCATTTGCCTCCAGGTGGAGCTGGTGGTACAGCGGATGCCGCACGCCATCGTGGTGGCCATGAAACGGGAGCACGAGGGCCAGCCGCTGGGCCTGGTCCGGGACGGAGCCACCGGAGAACTGCTGCAGGTCAGTTACACACAGTGGACTATGACGCTGGCGCTGTGCTAGAACCGCGCGCATTCAGCGATCGATTACATAAAGAGCGTAAATGACATTTAATCCTGAGCTGCCGAAACTTGTCACGTTCGTTTCTCGAATATGTGATCGGACGGACGATTTAGATTGTTTCTAGCCGCGTATGTTTATGAAATTCGTGTGTTATTCCAGCTAGGAGCCAAGTAAGATACCCTGGCTCTTGACGCTTAACCTGGTGTTTCTTGCGCCGTGTCTCGCTCTGACTCGCGTGTCTCCCGGCAGGTGTTGCCCGACGGCCTGGCCGCCAGCCACGGCCTTCCGGCGCGCTCTGGCTCTGCTGACGGCCTCTCCCTCTGCAACTGGTACATCACCGAGGTCAACAGCCGTGCGGTCAGCCTGTTCAGCAAGGGCGACGAGCTGGGCAGCCGGCTGGCGGCCGTCGGGCGCGACATCTCGCTGGTCGTCCAGCCGGCGGATCTCGTCAAGCTGCTGAAGCGACAGCTGAAGGCCATCCGCGGATATAAGCAGTATGTGGTGCAATAGAGGTGATCTGTGGACCTACTGACCACGGCCTGCCGTCGACCGGGGAGGGTGGAACCCTGTCTCGGTCTGTGGGTCGTGTGGTGGCTTGTGATGGTCTGATGCCGTGCGGGCCTGGTCTGGTGTGGCCCCTGGCGGTCTGATAGCCGTCTTCCCTCCCCTGACGCCGTGTCTCGCCGCCGTGGGTCGCGGAATTGCGGCTGTCTTGTGGAGCCGCCCTGTTGTGATCTAATGATGTGAATTTATCTGCCTTTGGACTGAGGTGGCCCGTGTGGTTGGACCGGCGTGGTACCGCGGGGTGAGGCCACGCTGGAAGCTCCTCGGGGACCGGGGGCGGGCCCGGTAGCCCGCCCCGCACTGTGATTGGATGCACTGCACAACGAGTAGAGTATGTCCGGCCGCGGCGCAAAGACTGCGTGTGTGGCCGCCGTGGCCGGCTCGCTAGTTAGACGATGCACGTGTGCTCCGCCTTGTGCCGAAGTCCCGTGAGGGACGCTCTGATGACATCGAACCTGGGGTGATAACATTGTGTCTACGTTTGCAACATCGAGAATAGATATTAGATCTCCACACTGGATGGTGTCCGTGCACCATGCCTTGACATTGCACTGCGTATTTGGGATTTGTATTCTCGACATGCAATTGCACATGTGTGATATGGTGCTTCCACGCGAATTAGATTATGATGCACTTTTTTACGAACTTACATTATATAGGTTTTTATTATATCTAATAAAAAGGTAACACTGAGTTGTTCTTTGCGCGAAACGTGAAGGAATGAACGGCTATAGATTTATCTCCAAGGCCATCTATAGATAAAATAAACAGGCTATCGCAAGATTGCATACTTGGCTATCGGCTAGCGAGGATCGAAGTAAAAAAAATACTCGGGCTTGAAGTTTTTTATTCGTGGAAATATGGTAGCTACAGCGAAATTGGCGCAGCAAATACAGGAAGCGCCGTGAACGGACCGAACTCGTTCTGCTAACGTAAGCAGCTAATCGTACCTTTACACGAATCAATGGGTTTGTTCCCGTCGCTCCTCTAACCTCCTCCAAGCTCCTCTAACCTCCTCTCGTTTCAAAAAATCGTTCCCGTCGCTCCTCCAAGCTCCTCCAAGCTCATCTTGATTTCACATCTCACCACCACTATGCGATGCGATGCGATGGTTTTCGGAGGTTTAGCCTTTGTATCGGCACCTCCTTGATTTCTTAAACTTTAACTTTTACTTTGATCGATGGGTTGCATTGTTATGGTTGGTTTGTGTGGCTAGGATTCTCACTAGGGGACAGGATTGGGTGTTGGGAGGATGAAGGTCAACTAGGATGGAGAACTTTGTTTTATTTCCAGCAGTCTTCTTTTCTTCCACAGCTTAAGCAATACTTCTTTCTTTTCTTCGATATCTTCCTCCTCAAACAGAAATATCCCTAAAATATCCTTTGCATAGGGTTTCTGAAGATGTATTGATTCTTTTCTTTCTTCTTCGTAGGCTGGGCAATTCAATATAAAGTGGGCGAGGTCTTCATTTTCTGCATTGCACATCATACATCTTGTGTCCTCTTTCTTGTATCTCTTGCGCTCATTTAGAGGAAGACAGTTAGCTCTTGCCTGGAAAAATATTGTTGATGCTTGCTGGTTGTCAATAAACGTTACTTCCTTCATCTCCTTTTTCCAGAGGGGTGTTCACGGGCACCGCACACTGCTGCGTGCGGTGTGTGCGGTACGTCCAGCAGGCGTGGGGGTAGGGGATGGGTAGGCGGCTCTGACGTCACGGCTGCGTGCGGTGGACGGTCCGCTGTGGCCAGTCCCGACCGGCCACAGCGGTCGCTGTGTGCGGTGACGCAAGGCTGACGTAGGGACGCAGTGGGCGGAGCTTGGAGGCTGTGTGCGGTCCGACCGCACACAGGGTCCGTGAACAGCCCTCAGACAATATACAGGGACAGAGTAGTTTTAGTTAACAATTCCTCCTTCCATTTCTTTCCATCCCATTTTTGCATGTGTGTTTTAAGGTCTTGTTTGCTTATCTGGTACAAATCCTTTACTTTGAGTCCGACTTCCTTAATAATGGAATAGGTTACCTTTATCCATTTGTTCTTGCCCTCGTCCATCATTTCTGTTAACACCTCTTTGAGTAGTTGATTTTTTCCTTGCAATATGCTTCTCATGTACTGAAGTCTTCCAGTTTTAATCCTTGTTGTCATCAGAGATGCTCCAATTTCTCCTCTCAATGCAGCATTTGGTGCATATTTTGGAGCCCCCAAGATCTGTCTGTAGACACCATTTTCGATTACTTGCAGCTTCTTGGTCTCTTCCTCTGTGACTGTCATGACACTGGAGCCGTACAGTATTGATGGCAGTGCTAGGGATTTCCAGTAGGTCTTACCAATCAGCAGTCTGTTGCATGATTTTGAAATTACTGAATAGGTCATGTTTGCCATTCTTTGTGCCTTTTCAATCATGATTCTTTTCTGCCCTCTGAACACATCCCTTGTATTTGTTACTTTCAGACCTAAGTATTTTATGTTTTCTTTTACTTCAATATCTTCTATGCTTCTGTGCTGTTCTTTCAGATTAAATGTGATAATGTTGCTCTTATTCTTGTTTATGTCTAGTCCACACTCCTTGCTAATTGCTGTCAGTCTTCTGATGCTAGTCTCTGTTTCTTCAATAGAATGGTTCAGTAGGAGCCCGTCGTCAGCAAAGAATAGGATTGGCAGCGTAAATTTGCAGCTTCTGAACCCTGCTTCTGTTGCCTCCATTACTTTTGTGATGATATAAGTCATGAGCTTGAAGAAGGCAGTTGATCCTGTACACCCTTGCCGTATACCACTTGTTACTAAAATCTCTAACTTAATGTTCTCATTTAGTTCAATCCAGGTTCTGTCTCCTTGGTATGTGGCTGCCACAGCATCAATCATTTTGGGGTGAATCTTGTATTTCATGAGCACCTCTACCATCCTAGCTCTATCGATGGAATCAAACGCCTTGCTGTAATCAATTGAAGTAACAATCAGAGGTGCCTTCATTTTAAAGCTTTCTTCCACACAGTACTGTAATAGGAAAAGGTTGTCCTCTATCCTTCCTCCTCTCGTAAACCCTGCTTGTGTCTCTAACTTTTGCTCTGCGCTTTCTAGATGATCTTCTAGTCGCTGTTTTAGAATTGACATGTAGATCTTATATGACACATTCGTTAAAGCAATTGGTCTCAAGTCTTTGGCAGTTGGCTTAGACGTCTTTGGTATCATTTTCGTCCTTGATATCTTCCATTCTGATGGCGTGTCACTTCTCTCGAGGACTTCTTGGTAGCAGCCTGTCAGTATCTTCAAGCATTTGTCATTTTTTATCAAAGCTTTGTATAGTTCTGGCTTGAGTTCATCTGGTCCTGCCGCTGACTTGTTCTTAAGCCTGCCTATACATTTGGTGACTTCTTCCTCAGTTATTTGTATATCTTCCATCTTCTTCATCCTCTTCCTACTGTTCATGGCCATATCCATATGTTCTCTCAGTGTGATTGGGAAACTATATCCTTTTATTTGTATCTGGTCCTGTTTCTCTTTCTCCAGATCTGCAGTATAGGTTAGCTTCGCCCTATCGTTCCACACTTCTTCTAACTTGTTTTCATGTCTTTGATAGATTTTCTTCCAGACACTTGCTAAGTTTTCCTTTTCTTCTTCTCCTTGCAGCATTTGTCCAGCTTCTGTGAATAGGCGAACTGGACTGTTATCCTTTTGCTTTCCTTTAAGTTTGTTGATATTCTCCCAAAGTGCCTTGCTTTTGTAGCTACTATAACGTATTTTGTCAGTCACTTTCTTTTCATGCTTTGCTATTTCTTCCTTGATGAGTAGCTTTGTCAGTCGTTTCTGCTCATAATATTTTTCATATAATCTGCTCTTTTCTTCTTCTGACTTTGCATTTCTCCTGAGTCTGTTGAAGGCTTTCCTTTGCTTGATTTGTTTCCGTATTTCTTCGGTCATCCATGGTTTTTCTTTGATTTTTTCATTCTTTCTGTCAGTTTTTCTTCTGTACCTTCTTGTAAGCAATTTCTCTGCCACATCCTTCATTATCACATTGAGATCTTCCATTAGGCATATGTTATCAGCTTCTATTCTCTGTAGTACCTCTTGCACTATTTGCCTCCTCCCTCATCCCAAACGAAAGTTGGTTTTTTGGAGGAGGCTCTTGCGTAGACATATTTGGCGCACGTAATACAAATGTGAATTGTTTATAAATGAGATTTGAGGGAAGTGGAAATGATTTTAGTGATTGATGATGATTAGATATCTTTAGACAGTAATGTTTGATATTAATCTAAGGTTATTTTATTAGAAAGCGATTATTATCTCTTGATTTATGTTTGCGCGCCATAAATCGCCGACCGTTACAGCCCGCAAACAGCTGATTTCCTCGCGAAAATGTTCCCGTGGCTCCTCTGAAACGGCGCTCCTCCAAGCTCATCCAACCTCATCCGAGATTTTTGGACACGCCTAAGAGCTGGACTTTTTGATGACGTCTTCGGGTGACGTCATGTCGTGTGTGACGTTACGTGAGCAGGTAAGGAAAAGCCACCACCGCTGGCGAACATTGGTGCGGTAAATGGCAAACACAAATGCTGCGCAGAAAAGACAAATGTGTAACTTCAGACAACATTCGTTCGGACGACAATGTCAAGGCGAATCAAGAAGTTCTTCATGCGATTGTTAGTTATCTGTCGTGCTATTTTAGTATGATTGTTATTAGCAGTTGATTTGTGAAATGTATTATCAAAATCAATGTTTATTGAACGCAGATTCAGTTTATTTTCAGATGTACCTAGGTACCCTTACACTTCACTCATCTTAAGCTGTTCAAACACCCTTGACAAAGTCGATTAAGATGAAACGTTGGGTATAATTTATACTGTGTTTTCTCTGCATTATTAACATATTCATCATATATACAATATAAGGGCCACATGCTTTTTACAGGGGACATGTCAGACAGCCCAGTAGGATGAGGCTTTGTCAAGCGTCATTTTTAGCAAAGCTTTTCTTGCTTAAAATCCAGTCTGCAAAACATGGCAGGGCTTACACTTTGGCTTACACTTGACTCCCAGCTGTTGTGTCTTTGCTATGTGATGTTAAACATATAAAACATCTTACTATTCATGTATGCGCCATGACTCATGTAATCTTTTCACAGCCAAGACGCTCCTAAGGTACCTACTGGGAATGTGGGGAGTGCAGCAGCATCAGTGCAGCACTGATGGTCGGATGCGACGGCTGCGATAAATGGTACCACTTCCGTTGTGCGGGACTGACTAAGGAGCCAGGTAAGCGCAAATGTTTTCTGTCTCAGTATTTTTGTTGCAGCTATAGTGATCAATGAAATATTTTCCGCACTGTTCAGCCAAACATGTATTTAAAACAATCTGCTTCCCAACCAAGGGCGTCGCCACAGGGGGGGGGGACGGAGGGGATCTCGTCCCCTCCACTTTTTAAAATTTTAACATTACGCCTATGGCGTTGCATGGAAAGAATCGACTTGAAATGGTCCTCGTCCCCTCCAAAATGGTCAATGTCCCCTCCAGTCGTCGCACCGTGGCGTCGCCCCTGTTCCCAACTGCACAAATTTAGTCAAACAATGTGCCAATATGGAATTTTCAGGTTCAGTTGAATGAAATAGGAACAATGATAATTGTAGATTATGTATACCTGCAAAAGAGGAAAACAGAATACATTGTATTGCTTGTCCTTCACCGATACTGTTATTTTTCCATTTCTAGAAACACCGACATGGCGATGCAGGTGGTACTGCCTGGTGAGGCCGCGGTCTCCGGAATCGCCTGCAGACGAAGTCACCTGGCGTCCATCTGCACATCACTTGCAGCAGTGAGGCCTGCTGACAGCGTCTGGCAGTGTCGGCAACGTGCCAGCCAGCTATCTGGAGTCCTGCTCACCGCAGGTCGCCGACAGGAGGGGCGACGCATCGTCTCCGAGGTCGCCTCAGCAGCAGTGAGACCCCACTGGCCGTCTTCTTAGGCTTCAACTAGATTGCGAACAACCTATGCTGAGACAACGCCCATGACGTGTGATCCGGTACCGCTACCGCACTGCGTGCCTGTGCCCGCCGTGAGCCGCTAGTGCATGGGTTCGACCATGAGAATATGTGTTTATGTTGCTTTTACTATTGTTTATACGTTGAAGTGACGAATTGTTTATTTTTCGCAAGCCTCCGCTGTCCGGTTGCCTGCAGCTCCATGCAACGCCGGCTGTACTGTTGTTTTAATGTTGTCTCTCCGCTCAGCTGTACTGTTACCTCTCCGCTCATAACAACCTATGCTGAGACAACGCCCATGACGTGTGATCCGGTACCGCTACCGCACTGCGTGCCTGTGCCCGCCGTGAGCCGCTAGTGCATGGGTTCGACCATGAGAATATGTGTTTATGTTGCTTTTTATACTATTGTTTATACGTTGAAGTGACGAATTGTTTATTTTTCGCAAGCCTCCGCTGTCCGGTTGCCTGCAGCTCCATGCAACGCCAGCTGCTGTACTGTTGTTTTAATGTTGTCTCTCCGCTCAGCTGTACTGTTGCCTCTCCGCTCATATATGACACCCTCTATATGAATGGCACTACTGATTGTCACACCCACTGTCCGTATTGTCCGTAGTGGTGTCTACGCCCATGTTAATACAGCGTGCAGAATCCAGATTCTATTGAGGAGAGTTGAGCCAAGTCACCATAGGCTCGGGAAGAGAGCAACGTGGAGGCCCATTGCCCCTTCCCCGGCCCCCACTGGGGGCGCCAGCCACTCCAACTTTTGACTGGATGTCAAGAGCGTCGCCACGAGGGGAACGAGTCGCCGGCCAGCCAAGGTAGCCAACGGCGTGTGAAGGTTGCCTGACCTCGAGGAAACTGAGATGGCACCAACGGAGGTTTTGTTAAGTAGGCGACCAAAATTCGAGCGGCAGCAACCTGGGCACCTTCACAGATAGCAGTGCCGCGTATCAGGGCGCCTTCGACGTTGAGCTGGGCGCCGATCATCAGGACGCCGGGGGAATATGACCCAATATCCCTCGTAAATATGTGCCTCGGAAGGGAGACCCAACCATAAAACTGAAAGCTCGCCGTATTTTATCCACTATTTTTTCGAGCAGGTCCATAGATTTCCGTCCTCAAAAGTGCGGGGATATTCCCCAGTGTTTGAGTTGGATGGGACTATAGTGGCGTTTACACCGACAGGAGATTCCCATTGCCGGCTGTGGGAAACTACTGTCGGTGTAAACGCCATTCATATTTCCTGCGTCACCCCTGTGGGGACGCCCTTACTCCATGGTGCCGAGCTTATCAATTTGGATATCAATGGAATCAAAATCTCTTATCGATCGATGAAAGACTAAATTACCCCGACCCGGATAGCGTCTTTGGAATCAAAGCAGTAGCACATGACGCAAGACTTCAGGCAAATAAATCCTTCTTGTCTGAAATAAAACATTTGTGTATTGATAAGCACGTTTTATAAGCAATGGTAGCAAGATACTCCATGTATTTGGTTAAAGTGATAATTTAGTAGCAGATACTTACCGTCGCATCTCGTTTTTTTAATTAATAATTTATATTGTCAGAACTAGCAACATGTCTCTTCACTCAACAATAATTACAAAAGTGAAAAAGAAATGATAAATTGCTTATATTTTGGTGAAACTAAAAATTAATTCAGCACATATTTTTTTTTACAGCGTTGAAGTCCAGCTCCAAAGGACAGCTGACGATCGTAGCCGAGCAGGCTGTTTGATAGTGGCTGTTTGGTACTTCTTCACTACTTCTTAGAAGTACCCGTTAGTACCGATCATGTCTCACATAATAAGCTATTGGAACAAAAATATCCATGTTTTTCTAATTATTCTCCTTTCACACTTTAAATAAATACTTTTGAAATGCATTTACTTATTAATTTCACAAAAACGGCTTGAAATTTTACAACGTCAAAATACTTATTCCAATTTCCACCATGAAACCACCACTATACTACTTGCTTACAGAACCGTGCGCACAGTGCGCGCAGTTTTATCGTGACGTCAGAGGGTGCTTCCTCAGTGGCGCCCCCTGGCGGGGAACGCGTGCAAAAAGTCCAGCTCTTAGGCATGTCCAGATTTTTTGGGAGGAGCGACGGGAACAAACCAATGAAGAAAATTGCCTTGAATCAGCGCGATGTTGTCAACTAATCGAATACCTGGGGTTATTTACCTATATTTCTTATCGTAGTTCGCTATTTTTTCAGCTTATTACAAAATACACTTTTATAGTACGTCGTTGTGAGGTTGTGAGGTCATCGCGGGCATCTTTTTCCGAAAATATACTTTGTTTTTATTGCATTTATTTCTATTCAAGGAACGGGATTTATCACTCTTCTTCAGGTATGGTTCTTCATTTAGATTATAGTTTTGCTTCCGTTGATACTAGATTTTGATATCAATATAAAATACTGATACATGATCGAAGTGATGAAAGTTGAAATTAAGGTCTGCATCTTGATTGTACTCGCAAATTTGATTTAGCACTTGACAGGTCATCAGCAAATATTTATGCTCTTGTGATATTTATTCACATTCGATGACAACACAAAAGCAAATATTCTATATATTTTGTGTTGTCATCATGTGTGTGTTGTGTTGTGTTGTCATTGAATGTGAATAAATATCACAATTTCTGACACGGTACATTATGATGCTCTTGTGATGTTTTTGCAGACTGTTGCTGCGGTTGCCTGTTCGTGGTGTTAGATCCACTGTTCAGTGTTCAGTTCACGGCTTTTGGTCAAACATGCGTCGTCGTACAGGCAGTGGCTCAGCTGCAGAGTACCACAGACTGACACAGATTGGTGATGGAGAGTTCAGTGATCAACAGGTCAGTGGTTGTGCTCACCACCCAAACTGCAAAACATGGCAACTCAGTCAATGATATGCACCAGTAGAGTAGGTACCACCAAGGGTGTGTAGGTACCCTTCTATGGAAATTCTGTATAACATCACAGTAAATCAACACTGTACTGCATGCTGTTAAAGTATCCCAGTACCAAACAAAATTTTGAGATTACCATGTTTTGCTGCCGAGCTCCCCACTATTGAGAGGACGCAGGGCTTTGCAGCAGGCCATCAGTTCTGATCCTTGGGTTTTTATGTCTGATCAATCAGTAAGTGATGACTGATGGCTGTAGCACTGGTACCTCAAATATTGCTTGTGGTGAATAAGCAGGGTAATCTGATATCCAGGATGACACTGCTAGGCTAGCTTGCCTTGGTCACCCTGCCACCAAGTGTTAGATATGGATGCCTTATTGTCTAGGCCTCACAGACTCAAAGCCAAGTGACTCATGAGTGGAACTCAAAGCAGCCACAGTCACTGGTAGTTTTGATTATAAAATACTGGCAGTAGTCAGTACCTTTGGTCATTAGAGCAAGCCTAGGTTTCAATCATGCCTTGCAAGGCCTTGAAAATTGGTGACATCTTACATACAACCACCTGAACTAAGGTGGTTGCTTGAAAATTGTAACGAAGTGACTTGGTCACCATTTATTTCTGAAATGTATTTGACTGCTTTTTTTTCCTGTTGTCTATAGTACATGGTGGTAAGGAAGCCGATTCCATGGAAGAGCATCTTTTTGGCGTCATTTCTGTTTGCGATCGGCACCACCCTGCTCGTCATGGGCAGCCTCCTTGTGTCCGGTTTCCTGATCGATGAACGGGTGAGTTGTCTGCTCCTGCTAGCCTGTATAGCAGGGCTGACTAGCTTGGTGATTTGCTGTCGTTGACACTAATTTTGACATATGAGATGCGACACATGAGCGAATCTTCATTAAAATTGCGTTAAAAATGTGTTTAAAGACTGTTTCAGAATCATTAGTTTCATCTCACGATTTCGTTTCATGCGTGAAATCAATGTCATATTCTACCTGTTCAGATTTGATGCATGGCATGGCTCCCAGTTTCACTTACTCATACAATGCGATGAAACCAGAACAATCTAGCAATCCTGTGCAAAATGCCGCGTCCGTTTCAGTAGGTGTGCTGTCACATTTTTTTTTTTTTGCAGTACGCCGACCGGACGTGGCCGCTGATTCTGCTCGGTCTCATCATGTTCATACCGGGAGCCTACCACGTGCGTGTGGCCTACATGGCCTACTTCGGCTACGATGGGTTCTCGTTCGACGACATTCCTAGCTTCGACTGAAGGAGCAGCATCCGCGGACTCATGTACACATCACGAGTGCTGCCCTGTGAAGTCCGAGGGCTTTTCGAGTTGTCGTCTTTTGTTTCATCCTCATACCACAAGTGTCTGGTCATGTGCATAAAGTGTACATAAAGTGCCCATAATTTTGTTGATTGAGTTGTTACGTGGTTTTCGTGATCATTGCAGTGGAAAGTGGACCGTCGCCGCTTCGCTAGGGAGGCTTGCACTGACGGGGTTGATGACAAGGGCGATGTTATGGGAGGCTTGCCCACGCATTGACGATGAATCGGTTTTGTATGCCATGATTATTGCAGTGACTTGATGAATATCATCCTTGGAGTAATTTTTTTGCACATATTTATCGCCTTCTTTGTGCATGGGGCACTGGACTACCGAACTATACTGTTTTAGCACTTGTGCTGGTTGTTAGTCAAGCGATGCCATTTTTATCCGCGATGACACTCCATTTGACATTGCCTCATGGTATGAATCTAGTTTTAGCTCGGACATATAATTGCGCTTGCCAATCAATCTGCGTGGCGGAATGAGCCTGAAGCTGGATTCTTTGTCCGGGCGCCACGTATAGGTGGGTAGATCTCTGGGCCATAAGATGAACGCAGCTGCCGTTTGGTGGTGCGGCCGATCGCTGCCCATCATGCTTGTGGGATCGCATGCTACGTGAAAGTTGAAACAATGATGTGCCTTGCTGTATGAATATAAATGTTTTCTAAGTGAACGGCGTATGTTCTGTGGACAGTTCATGGAACAAAATAATCATGTAAAAAAAAACTGGATCTGAGAGGAAAAATGAATAAAAAGCGGCATAAGCTAACACAGTATATTAGCGCATATAAAACGAGTCGCGGATACGTCAGCGTTGTTCATCGCCCACCATTCACTGCCTGGGCCAGATGGAAATGGGTAATTAAATTCGCATTTCAGTTGGCCTGTGATTTAAAGGGCGGTATCAATTATCAGCACATGACGATCGAATATCCAATTAGCGTCCAATTGGCGCTTATACGCGCAACTATTGCTGTATCTTATCCGCAAACAGCTCGAAATGACATTTCGTCCACACCTGTATCTGATCAACGCAGGGTGCAGCTACGTTTTATATCTCAAAGCGGTGATTAACAACAAATCGATACCAAGCATGAATAAAGACGGTGCCGACAGGCGACTTTCAAGACATCGATACATAACCTCCGACAGTCTTTGGTAAACCCAACGATCCTGGGTCTGAAGAAGTGACACGACACGAGGAAGTTGAGAACCGCACCAGAGGTACACAAGGATGGCTCGGGATGTTCGGTACCGGACAGATACAGAAGCCCCTGATCGCCGACAGAACGCGGTGTCGCTCTCAGCTGACCCACAAGAATCGATTGGCGCTCCGGTGCTTCAA
Organism: Amphibalanus amphitrite; assembly: GCF_019059575.1. NCBI lineage: Eukaryota > Metazoa > Arthropoda > Thecostraca > Balanomorpha > Balanidae > Amphibalanus > Amphibalanus amphitrite. Next base: position 92,448 of record NW_024882427.1, on the reverse strand, counting down.
TATATGGAGAAAGCGAGGCTGCATTGGTGGCCTCGCCCTTTTATCACAACCTTGGCTGCTATCGCAAGCAGGCCTAATAGATACGCCAAATTCCTCGGAATACAAAACCTTTCGAAACTCTGCTATAAAAGGACTTTGATGTACAGTTTACGAATACACATCACAGAAATTGTCGCCGACTTTTTGGCGCCGTTCGCACGTCTGCCAGCCAACCTCTAGCGGACTGAGACTGATTGACATGCCAATCATGTGACGGCACTGGTAAATAGATCACGGCAAAATCGCAGCGATTACTAGAACACTCCGCAGTCATGTGGCAGACGACAGTTGCCGGTCGTGCCCGGCGCCCCGCCCGCTTACCGGCACAGCACGCGCAAACGGAGGGCCACCTCTCGGCTACGAGTCCGGCGAGGTTTTGGTGAGCCGCTTAGCGCCACGGTTGGCCGGGCCCTTGGGCTTGGCGAACTTTGGCCGGTGCAGCATCTTCTTAGGGTGGATCTCGTCCAGTAGGAACTGCTCCGTCAGCTCCAAGGGGTCGTCTATTTCGATCTGTTGGGGAAAGAGAGACCACATCAATACACAGATCTACACTTCAATTAGTTAGTGAGCGACAGGCGGGCATGAACAGAAGCGTGTTACACGCATGTAAACAGCACGAATGTTTTTCTTACGACAGCCATCGTAAGATATTTAACCCGCGCGGGGCTGGGGGGTAAATTTTACCCCCCCCCCCCCTCGCGAATTTTTGCGATATCTCAAAAACGGCGGCGCTCAGCGCCGCCAAACTTTCAGTACCTTTTCTTACATCAATTTGACACGTTCCCTGAAAATTTGAGCGAAATCCGTCGGAAATTTTTTGAGAAATTGACGTTTTAGTGACGTCATGTTCGCCATTTTCGCCTCAAAAACGGCAAAAGTTCAAACGCCGCTAACATCTTCAGTTTTAAAGGAATCAAGACGTAACAAAAAAGGTTATACGTGGTTTTACTTTGTCTATCAAATGGCTATCTCGGTTTTTTGAAAATTTTGGGTTTTGGCCTAAATTTTTTCAAAAAAACTGACTTTTTTGGGAAAATCATTATAAAATCCAAAATTTTGAGTCTATCGAAAAACCGGAATATATGTCAGAAAAATGGTCTATGTGCACCTACATACCAAATTTTAGAAGAATCGGTTCAAAAATGTGGGAGTTATTCAAAATTTTATGACGTCACGACACACAATTTTTTTGAAAAAATGACTTTTTTGGAAGTTCTAGACCTCGTACGGAAACAAAAATAGCACCATTCGATTCGCCGTGAAAAACTGCATCAGATAGACACCTTTTTAGGCCTTAAAAACCAACTTCAAAATTTGACCTCACTTGACCTGACCTTGACCTGACCTCGACCTGAAATTCATCCAGAGGTGGTCCATATCACTTATTGAGTGTGCCTATTGAATTCTATGAGTAAAATGACCCATAAAACATGTGTCGCACATGCCCTTTTCTATATTTTGTTTTTTGGTGACCTGACCTGACCTGACCTGACCTTGACCTTGACCTCTGAATGATATTGTATGCAACGAATATTGTCTTGGTAGCCTAAGAACACGTTTTGGGCGATCAGTCTCAGTCCATGACTCCATTCTTCGGCAACTACGGTGCAAGGCCGATACTGTAGAAACTTGCAATTTGTACCCTTGACCTGACCTTGACCTTGACCTCAAACTTTAAATTAAGTACATGTTTTTAGTAGTTCGTGATGAGAGCTTTCGATTGGCGTTTGAATTTTCCAAATCGGACCATTAGTTCGGGAGATAACAGGGGGGGTAAAATTTACCCCCCCCCCCAGCCCCGCGCGTTCGGCTGGAGACCCCAGCCCCGCGCGGGTTAACTACCAGTGAGTGGCCAAGGTATAACTTACACCACTCCAATAAACAAAACATCGTCTGTGAATACGTCATCTAACATGCTCTGATGCACTGCACTACCCCGGTTCTGTACACGGCTTTGCTAAGAATTAACACCGTGTAACAGCCGCGCAGCTCACCTTTTTCGTGATGTTCAGCTGACACTGATTCTCAATAAAATCAATCACGGAAGACTTGCAGCTGGAGTAGAGCATCCGCTCGCGGATCGAGCAGCAGTACCCCGGCATCGAATAGATGAACACTGCGGAGAGGCGATGATGCATGTAAAAGGTGAGCAACTTCGACACGGGGTAGTTAGGACGGGGGGGATGGTAGATATCCGAAAGTGTGCTGGCCTGACTAACTATAGTTCGTTTTTTTTTTCAAAAGGACGCTGGCTCAAAGTTCAATATCGAAGCTCTCACGTGAGTTTTGGCAGCTTCAGTGTCTGGCCAATAATTTCTTACCGAAAAAAATAATCGATTTCAAATTGTGCACGGTAAGTAGCTGAAAATTGTTTCTTAAAAATGAGCATACTATGATGACGCTACTGGTGGCAGCAAGCACCCAAATGTCCGTGCAATGGGACAAGTGTCAACGAATTTGGGTGAAACTTAGTTTTTCACCGTTGCCGAGCTTATAATCGAGTGAGCGGTTCCGTCCATGATAGTTATATGTTACATTGCAATACATGTTCGACAGCATGACGTCACCACTGTTCTCATATCTGGTCCCAAAACGCACATATGGAAATTATCGGGAAGAAATCACATGTTAACCCTCGCCCGTAAACGGCGATCTGCCACCTTCGCCCATGCAGGGGGGGGTTGGTGCGACCCCCCCCCTTGGCGTTTGAAAACGGAGCGTCGTAGAGCTTAGCGGAAAAGACCAACGGATTGCTCTCGCCGAGATCTCGCGATTGGTGGTATATTTTTTGGTCCTAGGTCAACATTTGACCTACTTTTGACCGGTCAAAGGTCAAATTTTCGGAAAAATAGACTTTTTCAAATTTTCCGCGGCGATTGCGGCAAAACGGTGGGAGATATCGACTTGAAACCTTCACTATCGTGTTCCTTGATCAATTCGCTATCGTTTGGTATGTATTTCGTTTCCCTAGCTCTAAAAATGGCGCGTTGGGAGCGCCGGAAGTCGGCAAGGTCACAGTCGGCGGCAGAAATTCGAAAAATCAAAATTTAAATTTTTGAAATCTGATTGTATTTTTGGATTTGGGATGTCCATTTGCTCCCTATAGAAGCTAATATTGCTGCATATTCCCATTGAGGTGACAAGAATTAGCAAAATAGTGGTTCGGGCGCTTTTCAAAAATAGTACCGGACGCTGTTCCTCTTGTGACGTCATAGCTCCGTGACCTGACCTGACCCGGTCAAGTTTCTTATACCATATGATAGCCAATACTTGCCCTAACATGCATGGGGTTTCATCACGATCCATCAACCGATGACCGTACCACCGGCAGGAAACCTCGGGCGTTGGCACTCAGTTTGTGAAAATCCGGCCGGAGGCTGTTCCCTTTGTGACGTCATAACTCCGTGACCTGACATGACCCGGTCAATTTTTTTTTTATCAAAAGATGCGCAAGGTTTGCCCCATAAGGTACCCAAAATTTGGCGGCGCTGCGCGCCGCCGTTTTTGCACTATTTCCGAAAAACCTCAGGGGGGGGGGGTTGCACCAACCCCCCCCCCCTACATGGGCGAGGGTTAAAATTAGTCGACGTTCGATTTTCTCAGGTTCAGTTTTTGCTCGTTTTGCTCGCTAAAACACGTGCTTGTTCGAAAAACATACTTGAAGCCAGCGTCCTTTTGGAAAAAAAAAAACGAACTATAGCAGTGTTGCGGAGTCCAAGTCGGTCGGAGTCGACAGTTGTGCCCGCAGTCGGGGGCAACATTGCATGACTCAAGTCATGCCCTACAGTTGTTTGCTTGACAATACTACGGTCGATAACCTTTCCGAAACATAATTTACCGAAGCTTAAACCATACTTCTGTCTTGGATGAGCGTTTTTAGCGAAAACAGCAAAAGACAGTGGCCGCTTGCTTGTTTGTTTATTGGGGCTTTAGGGCTCGCCGACTACTGGGGTCATTTTGCGCCCAGAACATCATGCTAGTGAAACAAATGTGTCAAAAGAGAACCGACTAGATACAAGGACTAGAGAGCCAAAGACTAGATAAAAAGGGGCAAGGTAGGATAGAACAACGCAAACGTGTCGTACTAGATAACTGTCGTACTAAATAGATGTAAAGACGAAGGACTAGATGGGCTGGGGTCGAGCTGAGTAAATTACTTGGAGTTTGATCGCACGGATGAAGGAAAAGATGTTGCCTGATAAAAGCCACGGTGTCCGTAACCCAGCAGGTGGCGGATAGTGGTACCCGGAGCGATGTAGCCGAAATAGCGTGTCCGGTTCGGTTCGAGATATGGACAAGATAAGAGATTGTGAGCGACTGCAATAGGCACGGCACACTGATTGCATGTGGGTTGTTCAATGTTCATCTCCACGGAGGAGATGACCATGCGTTGCATACGTATGGCCTATGCACAATCTGCAAAGGACCACTTTCTTGTGTCTGTTGCTTTGAAAACAAGACTGTCAGGGCTCCAAGGTAGGTTTTACCCTCCTCAGTTTATCAGATCCATGGAGGTGCCACTCTGTCTGCCAGCTTGACGACCTAAAACGGAGCGCTGCATGGTGCAAGGAAACAAGAGCCTTCTTAATGGATTCGCTAGCAGAGTCGTACCTATACAAATTGTTACAAAGCACGTATAATCTAGTTTCGATCGGACGATCGACCGATGTAAAACGGGCGCCCTGCGGTCCGCTGCATATGACGTACGAGCCCGCGCCAGAGCCTATTTTAGTTTTGTATTTCATAGTTTTTTTTTTTTGCATAAAATACATTTGAAACCTATAGGCTTGGAACCCGCGAGGGTCGTCCCAGGCAAGATAAAAAGATATCTAACATGAATACAACCTACCTATATCATGTATGAGAAATACACAGACGGGATAGTGGATACTTGAGTTTCTTGTTAGGTATGCTCATAATACATTGCGCATGTGGTTTATAAGTCGTCTTTGAACACTCACCAAGCCGCACCATCCCGGACCGAATGATATAGCGCGGCGCTCACACTGCCCACTCTGCGCCACACCCTGGTCACACCCACTACACGCCGACTCACCGAGACTGTGGAAGACGTCGCCCTCGTACTGGTGCGTGAACACGTATAGGTGATAGCGCGCCTGGTCAGTGGGCACGCGAGACGCCAGCGCCGACACGGGCGTGCTGTCCGAACCCGCCAGGTTGATGGTCTCCCGGTCCAGGTCTGCCGAACGGAAACGGAAAATGATAAAAAAACTTATGGGAGGGAGAGAGAGAGAGGAGGAGGGAAAAAGGAAACCAGTAAGAACAATACCTACCAGGGTGATTCTGGATCCCTCGCATAGGCGTCATGGTCATTTTTCTCAAACGCAGGAAGTGATATTTAAGCAAAAATAAGTACTTAAAACACCGCCCCTGGCCTTTAAATCTCGAGTAGCGTCGCTACGAAATGTTTTGATAGCGAATAATTCTAGTACACCATTTCCCCATAGTAGAAGCTCTTATGAGCTCCACTAAACAGTGAATGTTGCCAATAACGCTGTCGTAATCCATGGCAGTCTAATATTAAAAGACACCACCACCCGGGCTAAAAATACACCCAGTATCCCGAACCCCATCATCGGGACGTCCCAGGTCCAATCAGCGAGTTAACCTACCTATGCTGAGCTGCACATAGTTGATCCGGCCCTCGGACAGCCTGCTGATCTCATCCAGCGCGTCTCGGCTGATGGGGAAGGCCACGCTGCCCATCGTCTGCTGCTTGGTGTCGACCGCCACGTCGACACTCACCTGAATGGAAAGGTCACATCACAGGTCACACGGGGTCATATCCTGCCCCCCCCCCCACACACACACACACATACACACAGCTGCCAGCATTAGCTACACAAATACACAGGAAAGTAATCTACAGCTCTGCAACAGCGTAATATTGTGACGGAATGGCTGATAAGGGAGCAAATTAACATTTGAAACAATTTATTGTGGTTCGTGCAGCGTTACTCGCAATCATAAGTATCATGACAACAGGTAGCACAAACGACGATCAATGTTGCCGTCAAACATCGCTCCTCGGGCACCATGAAAGGACAGAGGCTGAATTTAATCTGTCAAATGCACATCCGCCTGGCAATTACTAAGCCCAAGCATATTTTGAAGAAGAACGCCTAAAGGTCTGTGTGTTGGTGTGAGATTCCACTCAAATTTCAACAGTGTGAAACTGCGGTCGTCGTACCTCCGCCCGGCGGATCTCTGCCTTCTCCTCCTCTGCCATGGAGCGCGGCGCCGGCGCCTTCTGCGCCCGCAGGTGGCGCTGGTAGCCGCTGAACGTGACGTCCTCCTGCGGAGAGAGGCGGCACCATGGTGATATCGCTGACCATAGCAGATAGACACCGGAGGCCGATGTTCCCGACACAAACACAGGAAAAGCAAACACAAACAGCAAGCTTTTATGCGAACCATTGATGCAAACTTTTGCTATCGCGTACTCGTATTCAGTCCCCAAAAAATAAACAGCGACTATCGATATTGCTGACCAAGTAGTAAGAATATGCGAACTGTGGTCACTGATCATTGCAAGTAAGTTAAAATGCATCATACCTTTACGGTCGCGAACACTTCATCTTTGATCTGAGCTCCGCCAAACTCCTTCTTGAGCGTGGCCTTTGTGGAGGCGTAGAGCATTTTCTGTCGGACTGGCGAGTCGTCCGGCGACCAGGTGATCATCAGCCACTCGAAACCCATCGAGTTCTTCGAGTCCAGCCTGGAACGTTACCGAAACTAAGACACGCTAATAAAAAAGAAGTTAGACAAAGTTCACGATAAAAATACGTGCTTCTTTTAAGGAACACAACAACGGGAATGAACTGTAAATAAATACATAGAAAAAGACGGCTGAATAAGCAATAAGGATGCGCTCCGAAGTTAACGAGTGGTCATCAGAAGTAAACTGTAAAGGACTCCGCAGTAAAGCAAGTAAGTATACCGCAGCGTCCCGTACCTGTAGAGCACATAGGTGGGCTGTTTGTCATCGACCAGGTCGGGAACCACGCTGTCCCAGTCCCGCTCCCAGGTCGAGTCGGCCGGCACGTGTGTGTGCAGGCTCAGCTGCTCTGAAACACGCCGTCAGGACTCCGGGTCAGCTCACGATCCCCCATTACTGAACGGGCCTCGGGGTCGCGGTTTGAAATCTGTTTGGATCCGCTTAGAATTGCAATTTCGCTGGCAGAGCATCAGCTTCGGCAAAAAAAAAATCAAAATTTTCAAAAAATCAAATATTCAAAATCAAATATTGCACCGCACCTCCTCTCAGTTATCAGCGTGCACTGAATCGTTAGGAAGCAGTGTGATCTCATCCGACATCCATCTTTGTCCTTTGTCCAGATAAACTGGCCTAAGCGCACCACTCCATCGAGATGCACGGGCAACACCATGGACCAAGCAACGATTTATCGCTGAATGCAACAGCAGATGCGCATTTTGATAATCGTCCCTTTGAAGTAATCAGAAGAGACACAGATGAGCCAACTCCGGGCAAGCTAAGCATTTCGACGAAAGCTGACGCGGGTACCGTGATCAGTTGAAGGTGCACACATGCGCTATTGTCGTACTCGTGCATTCCTTACAGAAAACCGGGCCTGTTGCCACTCGCCACTCCTGACAAAGCCTCCAGACAGGCCGGTAGCCAGCTATCCGTTCACAGAGGACGGTTCGCCGTCGGCCACCTCTCCCGGCCCCGGAATGATGGTCGAAGTGCCAGTCGGCTCTGGTTTGCTCGGAGAGGTAGTTGCCGTCCCGCTGGTCGCCCCTGCCTTTTCGTTGTGGTCGTAGTCGTTCGGGTGGTTGTAGTTTCAGTCACGGCGACTGATGGGGCCGTCCAGAGCGCCCGCCGCATGGACATGTACATTGTGTGTGATGAGTGGACAGGCTCGATACCAGTCAGAGACAGCAGCAGCGGTAGCATTAGCTGTGAGAGAAGCAAGGGTAGCAGCAGCCAAGGCGGCCGTCGTTGCCAATAGTTTGTACGCATTTTTATCTTTCTGTTTCAACAGGTAGCACAAAAGCTGTGAAATATGTCACCTCACTCTATCGCAATCAAAGCGATTGATAGCAGCGTATGTCACCGCCCTTGCCAGTACCTGCGGTAGGTCAGCCGGTAAGTGCCGTTCTACTCAAGCCCTGCGGCGTGGCCCCGCTCTGAGGCCCCGCCGTCGCGAAAACTCAGCTGTCGCTCTGACCGACCAGACAAACATACTACACCATTGGATGGAACATCGGGCGACGCACCACGGCGAATAAGGAGCCAACGGCAATGTAGCACCGCTATCGTTTATTGGTCGTCAGATATAAAATAGCAAGACTTCAAAAAGACCAACAAAGAGCTTAAATTGCAGGAGGAATATGCAAAGAACAACTTAGCATATGTTGTAATCAACATCAGGTTATGAAGAAAGCTGAGTGCAGTATTTGCATGAGGTCCAGCATTTTGTGCAGATAATAGGTCCAGCGATTTGTGCAGATAATCATAGACTGATCTCACTTAAGTAGGTATGGTTGGCCATTGTATCCTTTAATAATGCTGGGGTCATGCTGCACCCCACTCTAACGGGTGTCTACTAATTTTTGGCACAAAAGTTTGATTTATTTTTATTTACAATAATGTCACCCAATGTCACTGAAATTCTTTGCATATGAAGACCTAACAATTGTGCAGGCGCCACAACATTTTTATTTTATTTTCGTGCAATATTCACTTATCATGGAGACTTTGAATAAAACGGAGGTTCGTGAATTTGTGGCCGATTTTGCCAAAGAACACCATTTCCTACCAAAAAGCGAGGTTGTGTCACGGCTGGAGGTAGCAGGAGTGTCGAGAAAAACTGCCTACCGTATATTAAAGGGCACTGAGACTAGGGGTAGCAGTAAGCACGCCGGTAAAGGGAAAGCTGGCGCAAAACCCTCCAAACTTGGGCCCCAGAAGAAGCTCCTTCTTTTGAATGCCGCCAAGGGACGCGTTGGAACATCCCTGCGCGTGCTGACCCGGCGTTTTGGCGAATCTCATCAGTATGTGGCGAAAATCCTTCATGATAACAACATAAAGTATAAGAAAAGGATCAAGGTGCCCGAGGTCACTCCTGAGCAAGAAAAGCGGCAGAAGACCCGGATAAGACGGCTGGCCCGTGGGTCGTTCTCGAGGAACGCCGAACTGGAGATGGTCATGGATGATGAGAGCTATTTTACGTTCTCAGGAAGTGATATGCCCGCAAACTCCGGCTTCTACGCTGGCCCTGGAAGAGACGTACCGGATGACGTCAGATTCCGGCCTGTGGGAAAGTTCCCGAGAAAGCTTCTCGTCTGGGTGGCGATCTCTCCCAGGGGGGTGTCAAGCCCTGTCATCTGCCCGAGCCGCACCAACGTAGGGGGCGACTTCTACCGCCAAGAGTGTCTCCAGAAGAAACTTTTCCCATTTTTGAGAGAACAGTACCCTCATGGTGGGTTTATCTTTTGGCCAGACCTGGCAGCGGCCCACTATGCCAAGAAAACGGTCACCCTTCTGGAGGAGGCTGGGGTGCCGTTTGTTGCGCGTGATGAAAACCCGCCCTGCGTGCCTCAGCTGCGCCCCATCGAGGACTTCTGGGGCATCGTCAAGCAGGAAGTTTACAAGGGCGGATGGAGAACGGCATCAGAAGTCCAGCTGAAGAACCGTATTCAGAGGGTTCTTCGTTCGATCCGAGAGGAGGTGCCGCGCACCATGATGGAGAGGGTCCCGGAGCACGTGCGCCGTGCCGAGCGACGAGGAGTCAACAGCAGCCTGCACTGATCAGATAGCGTTAAGTATGAGTGCTTCCAACCATGTGTGAAGTTTGGTGACGTTTGAGCAAAATATATGTGATTTATGAGACATTTAGTTTTGTGCCAAAAATTACTAGACACCCGTTATGTGGATTCAAGAATATAAATTATAAATACATCAGACAGAGCACAAATGCAGATCTGTGTTTGAGGCTTCATTGTAAAAAATCAGGCCAATTTTCAGTATAATCAGCCCAAGGTGCACTGGCCCCAAAGCTGTTGGTATTGTCTGATTACGGAGCGAGCGAAGCGAGCGTAGTCTTTCCTTAGATTAACGGAAATTTCTGAGTATGAGCGGCCGGCCGGCCGTGGTCACGCTTTTGCGAGGCTTATATCTCAGCAACCACTTGACCGATTTACATGCGGTAATTTTTGTAGGGTAGCTTCATTCCTTCTACCAAGTATTGCACTATTCCCGATGCATGTGGGTGACCCCTAATGCACGCGCCACGTGCAAAACGAAGAGGTGTCAGTTTTGTAATTGTTGCAATATCTTGGTAATTACTTGGCCGATTGCGCTGAAAGTTGGCATGTAGGTAGGCACCCACTAGGCACTACATATCCATGTGCCAGAGTTGGGGTGCTGCTGCACGTGCGCACGTGCAGGGGTCGTTTCCAGATCTCGAGAACGGCTGGACCGATGGCGCTCAAATTTGGTACACGGTTAGGGACCAGTTAGTAGGGTGCCGTGCACAAGTCAGTTGGGACCCATTTTGCACGTGCGCACGTGCAGAGTGCCGCTTCCAGATCTCGAGAACGGCTGGGCCGATTGTGCTCAAATTTGGCACATCGCTAGAGACCGGTTAGTAGGGTGCCGTGCACAAGTCAGCTGGAGGTACCCCCTCGAAATTTCGCACGTGCAAGGCTCACCCTCTCGCTCGCTCCGTTAGTCGCCCCAAAAGGCGTTATACTGGTTGTATTTATAGTCACTGTGGGTATTGTGCTCATTTGTCAGAGCACAGTGCCAATTTGATGGTATTTCTTGGCTTCTCACTTACCAATAGTCTGAGGGCTGCCCTGTTCACCAGTGAAAGGTCAAGAGGCACTACTAGTAACTTCCATTTATGACAGAATCAGCAGTGTTGGCATAAAAGGTCAGTGAATCACCAGCTATTGAGACTTTGTGAGTGAGAAACATTTGGTCAAACCTGACTTGGCATGTGACACATAATGTGATGGCCACCAGCTACATAAGGACAGGAGAAATCAAATTTTGATCAGATGGGATAGGGGCCACACAACAAACATAACTACCAACAGCTGGATGGTTGCAAAGGCACATATAAGTTTCTAAATATGGATGCAATATAAGCAGCTAGCCAAGCAAGGTTGCTTTTAGTACCCTAACTTCATTTAGGGTGCTAACAATTCAATACCTACCTATTAGGGTGGCACTTAGCAATAGGGTGAATTTTATGTTATCCGATTTTTAGGCGTGCGGGTAGTTTTCTGGTTCCATTCCCGTAAAAAATAATGTGTGCAAAATAATTTTGAAAAAATATTGATATTTAGGGGTCGCGAATTGAGGTCAAAGTTGGCAGTTTTGGGGAAAAAATCAACTTTTTGGAAACTACTTTAAACCTATTTGGAATGACATATGTGGTCATTAAGCGTCATATCCGACGTATTTTGACCTTTATTTGTATAACAATTGCTTATCCCATCACTTCCGGTCGATCGTAGCCAGTCCAGGTCACGCCAAGACAGGTCTGATCTGGGCTGTTTTACCCATGTCAGGCCTGTTTTTGGCCTGCGACCGGTGCCTTCTCTCTCACAGTGGAGGTCATATCCTCTTATGAGTGTGAGGAGTGAACGGTCTCTCCTGTTCCAAAGGGAGGACGAGCCCCACAGTTCTATCGGTTCTTGAGACATGCTCCTTTTCTGTCAAAGAGAATGTGAAGAAGTTGGAGCCAGCCTATCGCCGGCGGGGGAAAGCAGAGGCGAGAGTGGGCATTGAGCTGCGCTGGTTTATTGTGCTTTCGGGATGTTCTTCCGTGGGCGCTTCTTCCGACTCTACATAGTGCCAGTGCCAGCAACAGACTTACCCGGCCGTTGCGGCGCGCACACGGAGGGAACGTCTTTGACGATGGCGACCATGAGAGAGAAACGTCGACTCACACTCCCAAGCGCATGCGGGCGAGCGGACGTCCCCAACAGTGAACTGGCCTCGACCGGGCCAAACTGCCCAACCGTAATGTGTGAAGAACACGTGAGCCTGTTATGAACTGCGGCACGGAACTTCTGATACGACTCCGGCTGAACCGCGAATCCTGAACCGCGAGAGAAGGAGCGTCGACCGATTCTAGGTCCTGGTGATGGGGGGGGGGATTAGGGTGGCCAAGCTCCTCGCCGTTCCCAAACTCCCCTCCATCCAAGCACAGGAGGCCATGCTCACAGCGCTGGGAGGCTAGGAACTGGAGAAGCGGAACTGCGGCCTTTTGCTTCGACGCCACGACGGCGAACAGCATGCTGGTGAACGGTACTTTAGCCCTTATCATTTAGGGCCTTGCCCTTATCGAGCAGAAGCTGGATCGGCCCGTCCTCCAGCTGGCCTGCCGGCACCACGTGTAAGAGCTGGTCCTAGAGAAGGCCTTCTCCACCTGCCGTAGAATCTCGAGCGGCCTCTACATCCGGCTGTTTAAGAGGTTCAAAGGCGGATGGGAGTTCATGCATCATTGACAGGATCACACCGGTGGCGTTCGCCGTCGACGACGTTCCGGAGTGGGACAAGCTGCTGGTAAGCTTCCATCGCTTCCATCGCTGGACTATGCCTAGCTCCGGGAAGACTACCGAAAACTTCTGGAGCTCTGCGTAACTGCTCTCGGTGGAGTTCCAAGCACGGCACCCGTTTCTCCGCCTCAGAGTACTCCACTGAGTTAGGTGGATGGCAAAGACCATCCGTACCGTGGATGCCTTCCTCGGCAGGGAGCGGCTCCGGCTGACGGCGGCCGAGGCCCAGGTCATCAGACGCTGTGCGCTGTTCGTTGCCTGCAAGTTCGCCGCCGCCGCCGCCGCCTGGTCTGGGACTCTACTGCCACTGCGCCGGCTCTGGACCTGACCTTCGTGAACTCGTTCTGCACCTACCCCGACAAGGAGCTGTCGAAGGCGACAGTCCCGGTCTTCGGCCGTCACCTGTAGTAATTGAGTGATCGGCTGGTGACTCTGGAGCTTTTAGACCCCGACCCTCGGGCTCAATCAAGACATGGTGCGGGCAATAGAGTTGTAGGAGAGGGGACCCGCCCCGTAAGTCCTTAGTGGACACTATGAACGCCGCTCTCGCGACCGAGACGTTGGCGAGCTTCCTCACACCATCGTTCAAAAAGCTCTCAAGGATACACGACCTGGACGCGGGGCTCATCATCAATGACCAAGGCCACTGGGAGGACAGCGGCTACCAAACCGCAGCTCGTGTAGTCCGGGAGCTGCGGGTGGTGAATGACTTCACCAGGCGCGGTATGGCGCTGATGTAGGACTGGCACTCATGGAAGACAAAGATTAGCGCCAGTTCTTCCTCCATGTCGTTGAAAAGATCACAGAAAACGCTAACCTGACACCCGAAGATCGACTGCAATTGCTAACCAGGCTACACACAAAGTCACCTGTAGTCTGGGTGCCCGTTGCCCATGATACCCCTCCCTCCAATGAGGCGCCAATAATCTACTAAAGAGGAGGAACTGGAGTAGTGGAGTACATATACCAGCGTTCTGGCGTGGCCGAAGCTGCATGGAATATCAATAAACAATATGAAAATGACTAAGAAATGCCTTATTATCATCCGATTATAGCGTAATAGGAAACTCAGAAGCGATTTTAATGATATTGAAATATGCTACCAAAATCTCAATTTTTACCTTGATTCGCGACCTCTAAACATCAATATTTTCCCATAAAAATTTGCCTCCCTTATTTTTTACGGGAATGGAACCGGAAAACCACCCGCACGCATTAAAAATCAAAAATTGATTTTTAAGTGCCACCCTACTACCTATCCCCAACGATTTAAACAAATGCAGAAAATTTGGTACAGCAAAGCTGCCGTGAAAAGGAAAACAAGCGTAACTCGCTTTTGACGATTTTTCAGGAGAGCGATTTTTCTGTTTTACCTTGTATTATCGTCGGTTCTTAAACAATCAAAGAAAACTTGGTGTCAAACTGTTCGCAATACTGCACTGAACCTAACAGTGTAAATATTTTTTACGTGGCATATAAGATATTGCTAGAAAATGGTGTAAGGTGTTTTTGCTTTTCACTCGATGCTCAAATTGCAGCGAGGCATGTAGGGAAGAAAAGCGTAACTACATTCACTCCAGTCCGGCCGGTCCAGTATGTGCAGCGCGCGGCTCCATAGCGAAATGCAAAAGAAGCGTAACTACGTAGTTACGCTTCTTTTGCTTGCGAGATCTTATGGTATCGGCGAATATGCGGTGTTTCAAATACGCCAGGACGAAAACGTCTTTTCTCCATTTCGGATGCCTAGATGCCTTTCGAAATAGCTCACGACTTTTCATGCTAAGACTTCATGCTTCATGCTTAGCAATCGCGGCCGTCAGGTCGCACCCTTCGGTGCTGGCAGGTCGGACAGGCTGGACGGCCGTGGGGTCGCCTATACCGGTGCTAGCAGGCCGGACGGCCGTGGGGTCGCCCCTGTCGGTGCTGGCAAGTAGGGCAGGTCGAGCGGCCTCCTCCTTCGGTGCTGGCAGATCGGGCAAGCTGGGCGGCCGTATGGTCAGCTCTGCCGGTGCTGGCGGGTCGGGCGGCCGTGGGGTCGCCTCCGCCGGTGCTGCAAGGCCAAGTGGCCGTGGGGTCGCCTCCTTCGGTGCTGGGAGGTCGGGCAGGCCGGGCGGCCACGTTGTCGGCTGTCGCCCCCGTTGGTGCTGGGAGGTCGGGAAGCCTAGCGGCCTTTGGGTCGCCTCTTCTGGTTCTGGCAGGTCGGGCAAGCCGGGCGGTCGTGGGGGTCACCTCTGCCGGTGCTGGCGGGTCGGGTGGCCGTGGGGTCGCTTTGTTTTGTGCTGGCAGGCCGGGCGGCCATGTTTTCGTCACTGTCAGTTCTGACAGTCCGCGCAGTCGCGGGGTTTCATCTGTCTGTGCTGGCAGGCCGAACAGGCCGGACGGTCTTGGGGTAGCCTCTGCTGTTGCTGGCAGGCCGGGCAGCCGTGGGGTCGCCTCTGCCGGTGCTGGCAGGCCGAGCAGCCGTGGGGTCGTCTCTGCCGGTACTGGCAGGTCGGGCAGGCCGGGCGGCCACGTTGTCGTCTCTGCCGGTGCTGGCAGGCCTGGCGGCCTTGGGGTAGCCTCTGCCGTTGCTGGCAGGCCGGGCAGCCGTGGGGTCGCCTCTGCCGGTGCTGGCAGGTCGGGCAATTCGGGCGGCCGTGGGGTCGCCTCCGCCGGTGCCACAAGGCCAAGTGGCCGTGGGGTCGCCTCCTTGGGTGCTGGCAGGTCAGGCTTCCTTGGGGTTGCCCCTGTCGGTGCTGGGAGGTCGGGCAGGCCGGGCGGCCACGTTGTCGGCTGTCGCCCATGTTGGTGCTGGGAGGTCGGGAAGCCTGGCGGCCTTTGGGTCGCCTCTTCTGGTGCTGGCAGGTCGGGCGGCCGTGGGGTCACCTCTGCCGATGCTGGCGGGTCAGGCGGCCGTGGGGTCGTCTTTGCCGGTTCTGGCAGGCCGGGAGGGCGTGGGCTCAACTCTGCCGGTGCTGGCAAGTCGGGCGGCCGTGGGGTCGCCTCATTTCGTGCTGGCAGGCCGGGTGGCCGTGGGGTCGCCTCCTTCGGTGCTGGCAGGTCAGGCTTCCTTGGGGTTGCCCCTGTCGGTGCTGGGAGGTCGGGCAGGCCGGGCGGCCACGTTGTCGGCTGTCGCCCATGTTGGTGCTGGGAGGTCGAGAAGCCTAGCGGCCTTTGGGTCGCCTCTTCTGGTTCTGGCAGGTCGGGCAAGCCGGGCGGTCGTGGGGGTCACCTCTGCCGGTGCTGGCGGGTCGGGTGGCCGTGGGGTCGCTTTGTTTCGTGCTGGCAGACCGGGCGGCCATGTTTTCGTCCCTGTCAGTTCTGACAGTCCGCGCAGTCGCGGGGTTTCATCTGTCTGTGCTGGCAGGCCGAACAGGCCGGACGGCCTTGGGGTAGCCTCTGCTGTTGCTGGCAGGCCGGACAGCCGTGGGGTCGCCTCTGCCGGTGCTGGCAGGCCGGGCAGCCGTGGGGTCGCCTCTGCCGGTGCTGGCAGGTCGGGCAGGCTGGGCGGCCACGTTGTCGCCTCTGCCGGTGCTGGCAGGCCTGGCGGCCTTGTGGTAGCCTCTGCCGTTGCTGGCAGGCCGGGCAGCCGTGGGGTCGCCTCCGCCGGTGCTGCAAGGCCAAGTGGCCGTGGGGTCGCCTCCTTGGGTGCTGGCAGGTCGGGCTTCCTTGGGGTTGCCCCTGTCGGTGCTGGGAGGTTGGGAAGCCTGGCGGCCTTTGGGTCGCCTCTTCTGGTGCTGGCAGGTCGGGCGGCCGTGGGGTCACCTCTGCCGATGCTGGCGGGTCAGGCGGCCGTGGGGTCGTCTTTGCCGGTGCTGGCAGGCCGGGAGGGCGTGGGCTCAACTCTGCCGGTGCTGGCAGGTCGGGCGGCCGTGGGGTCGCCTCATTTCGTGCTGGCAGGCCGGGTGGCCACGTTTTCCCCTCTGTCAGTTCTGACAGTCCGAGCGGCCGCGGGGTTTCATCTGTCTGTGCTGGCAGGCCGGGCGGCCGTGGTGCCGTTGGGTCGCCTATGCCGGTGCTGGCTGGCAGGCCGGGCGGCCGTGGTGCCGTTGGGTCGCCTATGCCGGTGCTGGCAGGTCGGGCGGCCTTGGGGTCGCCCTTGTTGGTGCTGGGAGGTCGGGCAAGCCGGGCGGCCGTATGGTCAGCTCTGCCGGTGCTGGCGGGTCGGGCGGCCGTCGGGTCGCCTCCACCGGTGCTGGCAGGCCGGGCGGCCACGTTGTCGCCTCTGCCGTTGCTGGCAGGCCGGGCAGCCGTGGGGTCGCCTCTGCCGGTGCTGGCAGGTCGGGTAAGCCGGGCGGCCGTGGGGTCACCTCTGTCGGTGCTGGCGGGTCGGGCAAGCCGGGCGGCCGTGGGGTCACCTCTGCCGGTGCTGCAAGACCAAGCGGCCGTGGGGTCGCTTTGTTTCGTGCTGGCAGACCGGGCGGCCATGTTTTCGTCCCTGTCAGTTCTGACAGTCCGCGCAGTCGCGGGGTTTCATCTGTCTGTGCTGGCAGGCCGAACAGGCCAGACGGCCTTTGGGCAGCCTCTGCTGTTGCTGGCAGGCCGGGCAGCCGTGGGGTCTCGCCTCTGCCGGTGCTGGCAGGCGGGGCAGGCCGGGCGGCCACGTTGTCGCCTCTGCCGGTGCTGGAAGGGGGGCAGCCGTGGGGTCGCCTCTGCCGGTGCTGGAAAGGGGGCAGCCGTGGGGTCGCCTCTGCCGGTGCTGGCAGGCCGGGCGGCCACGTTGTCGCCTCTGCCGGTGCTGGCAGGTCGGGCAGGCCGGGCGGCCACGTTGTCGCCTCTGCCGGTGCTGGCAGGCCTGGCGGCCTTGGGGTAGCCTCTGCCGTTGCTGGCAGGCCGGGCAGCCGTGGGCTCGCCTCTGTCGGTGCTGGCGGGTCGGGCAAGCCGGGCGGCCGTGGGGTCACCTCTGCCGGTGCTGCAAGGCCAAGCGGCCGTGGGGTCGCCTCCTTCGGTGCTGGCAGGTCAGGCTCCCTTGGGGTCGCCCCTGTCGGTGCTGGGAGGTCGGGCAGGCCGGGCGGCCACGTTGTCGGCTGTCGCCCCCGTTGGTGCTGGGAGGTCGGGAAGCCTGGCGGCCTTTGTATCGCCTCTTCTGGTGCTGGCAGGTCGGGCAAGCCGGGCGGCCGTGGGGTCACCTCTGCCGATGCTGGCGGGTCAGGCGGCCGTGGGGTCGTCTTTGCCGGTGCTGGCAGGCCGGGCGGGCGTGGGGCCGTTGGGTCGCCTATGCCGGTGCTGGCAGGTCGGGCGGCCTTGGGGTCGCCCCTGTCGGTGCTGGCAGGTCAGGCCTGGGGGGGGGCCCTGTCGGGGCTGGCAGACCGGGCAAGCCGGGCGGCCATATGGTCAGCTCTGCCGGTGCTGGCTGGCCGGGCGGCCATGTGGGGTTGGGTCGCCTCTCTTAATGCTGGGATGTCGAAATGCAGGTGGGAAGATCCCGCCCCTGATCGTCCTATTTCACCAGAACTCGCTCGACTCTACTCCTGATTTCACATTTTCCTTTAGCTGCACGTGGACCTTTGTTCCGTTTTTTTTATCGCTTAGTTCTAAACCTCTTCAGAGACCAAGTCTGCTCCTAAACCGCAATTTGCACACGCTTCTGATAAGAGTTCACAGCGAGCATGCACCACAATAAATAAAGTAAACTATTTGATATCGCTCGTGTGGCCTTGGTCCAGGGTATGGCATGGCACCCCATACCTATACCTACTATTTCAAGTTGGTGGTTTTGAACTTTGGTTGCTTTTATCTTACAGTTTTCCTCCATTCAAACGCCCGGATACCTACTAGAAGATATTGGTGAAACATAGAAAGGCGGCAAACGCAAGCAAGAAGGGCTTAATACATTTTTAATGCAAATTTCCTTGGCAAAATTAAACTTCTACCAAGTGTTATGCATTCACCTGAAAGGCAAAAAAGCGCAAGTGCGTAAAAGTCAGCGCGGTGATAAGCAAGAAAAGCGCAACTACGTAGTTGCGCTTTTCTTGCCTATCACATCGTCCTGACCGCTGCAGATACGCTTTTTTAATAGCTGCGTTTGTAGTTACGCTTTTTTTGCTTGCGGTCAGGGAGGATGAAAAAAATTTACGCTTTTCTCGAAAAAGAAAATTTGATATAACTCGAAAAATAATACGAATTTCGAAAAACGGTTTTGCAGAAAGATGGAGATTGCTATTCTCTATCTAATGGTATCAAAATCTCAAAATCGAAAAAATGCGAGTTACGCTTTTCTTGGTTGTCACGGCAGAAAGGTTAAAGAAAGTAAACGCATACTTACCATTTTCAATGGAAATTTTGACAGCTCGTACACTTCCATTGCGGCAGTTGCCAAAGAATGTCACCAATTCATCATTAGCTGTTATTCCAGTTTGGTGAGACATGGTTTAACAAACAGTGCAATCCTGAAAATAAAAAAATGAATATGAGTTAATTGAAAAGGATGTGATCCAAACATGCTGCTTAGTGCATACAGACCAGCAAGACTCAAAGTGACATCTGCAATACAAAATGCATCAATGATATCAATTCTTTATCTAACATATCAACCTTGCCATAATGTCAATTGTTGGACAAGTATTGTATTGATGACTGATTTAATGGGACATAACAAATTGATATGGATGGCTTATTCCACCTTAATTGTTCCTAGCTCCTATGGTGATCACATTCGATGTTATAAGGCATCCAGGGTCCAATGATGGCAAGACTATCATCTTAAATGTTGCTCAGCTCAGCAAAATCAGAATGTATGGTACAAATGACCTGTGAAACCGGCAGTAAGATGCCATAGGTACAGGATCTTGCTTTTTAAAAGCTGCATAAAAATGCAAACTGTCAACTGTAGGCAAGCCCATCCACATTCTACACAATCTACAGTCATGAATTGCAAAGTAACTCAACAAACTGGTGGCCGTTCATGAGAGGTCGAGGTACCCTCTGGGCATATTGGTATATGTCAAGTTTAGGTCCTAACTACAATTGTGACGCTGTTGATACGAATATGTAACAGCAAAAATTTTAGGTTTTAGGTTAGGTTAGGTTGTAGGTTTGTAGGTTTTAGGTTGTAGGTAGGTTTGTAGGTTTTAGGTTGTTAGGTTGTTAGGTTGTAGGTTTGTAGGTTGTAGGTTGGTAGGTAGGTTATAGGTAAGTAGGTAAGGTTAGGTCAGGTTTGATTGTTTTTTCTTTTATTTAGTTATTCATTTGAGTAGGATTTTTTAGTTATTCATTTGAGTAGGATTGCGGGTTTTTTGAAACGTTGAGTTTTTGCAGCGAGCTTTTTCTCTTAGGGCTTGCGAGATAGCTGCGTGCACACATATCTCTTCAACATTGCGCGCCTCACAGGAATGCGGCTGATTCACGTGCTTTTGTGAGCGAGGTGCTTCCCTCCGGGAGAAATTCGCCGTCCCCATATGCTTAACACAGAGCCGAGCGGCGGCTGACAGGTGGCCGGCTCTCGGGAGATCGGCAGCCGACACTCGAAAAATCGACAAGCCGCCGCTGAATGCGCGTGCGGCAGTGCTGAGCCGAGTCGTTCCCACGGTCTGAGGTACCCCCAGTTTGAAGATTCGGCTGTAGAATATGTAGTTTTAAATACGTAGTTTGACGTAAATCTCGGAAAAGTGAGATACGGCCAGAAATGAGTGTGGGTCCCTCCGTTCTGAAGATTCTGATCGACGCCGATTGAAATAATTCGCCGTGCATATCTCGGCTTATTGACGACCGATTGACACGGGATAAACACCGATCGATACCAAATGGCTCTGTGTGTGTGTGTGGGGGGGGGGGGGGAGTAGAGTGGCAAGTTTTCCTACCCGACGAACCCGGAATTATCCCGAGGGGGTAGGTGTGGGAGTAGAGTCGGGGGAACGGGGGGCGAGTGCAAGTACCAAGTACTTTCGCAGTACCAAGCAAGTACCAAGTACTTATGGAAATACCAAGCAAGTACCAAGTACTTTGGCAAATACCGAGTACTTATGCAAATACCAAGCAAGTACCAAGTACTTTGGCAAGTACCGAGTACTTTGGCAAGTACCAAGCAAGTACCAAGTACTTTTGCAAGTTCAGCAAGTTTTTCGCCAATATCGAAGCTTCTAGACGTCCAATCGTCACCGGAAAAACACCATTCGATCCCAAATTTTCTCCCGAATCTCTTTATGGCCAAAGCGACGCGGAGCGAGCCAAGATATCTTGTTTGCTAGACATATGAGTATCATTTTTGGATTCAGGATGTCAAATAATGTAAAAATATGAAAAATTTATCAATGAAATCTGCTTAAGACTTAAACTTGACAATTACCGGCATATTTCACGACCCCAGCAATAGCAAGATGAATTGGACTTTGAATGCCCACTCTTTGGATGCTGATGAAACAGATCAAGGTAGGTACCATTGACCGATAGGGAAATGACAGATATACATAAATGCAGATAAATTGTGGTTATCATTGCAGTTGAATGCTTCTGAACGCAACCTGAAATCACGAATGTTAGGTACCTTCTGTGAAATAAGATCTACTTCTTCAACAAAACCAAAACCAAGAACAAAACCAAACCCAATGCGTATGTTTGGTTTTCAACAAACCCACGGCCTATAACAAAGTAAGTAACTTGAACTAGCCCTACTGATCTACCCACCACACACAAAAATGTCATCGGTACATAAAGGGCCTTAAATTTCATCAAAAATGAAAACCTGTTTTTCCGGTATATTGATATAGATCCTGATAATGATAACAAACTTTAGGACCTTGCATCAAAAACCAGTGACAAAATAAATTAAGGTACAAGAAAAAAGGTACCGAAAAGCTTTACGGGGTAAATTGATGGGCTTCTGATGGTCACGAAAAACATCCAGAACACGGATCTTTTCTAACTTTTCTACCATACCCATTCTCAAATTTCAGTAGGAAAATGAGTCATTTCCAAGACCATTCCTTACTCTGCAGATTATACCAATTATTTCTATGATGTCTTAGCATAGATTATTTGTCTTAGTCTATACTTTCTTTTTTTGAATAATCGGAATTTGAAAATAAGTGATTAGTTCTAACAGGGATGAATTTCTAGTATAGGACTGCCGTGACGTTATTTTGGGAACGACTAACCCCGCACAAAGTCCAAAACCGAAACATCCAAAACCGCACCGTCCAAAAACGTATCATCCAAAAAACGCAACATCCAAAGACGCAACATCCAAAGTACGTAACCTCCAAAACCACAACGTCCAAGACCACGACATCCAAGGCACGCAACATCCAAAACCAACCTAACCTAACCTAACCTAACCTAACCTAACCTAACCGAACCTAACCTAACCTACTGATTTTTGCCTATCCCTAACCCAACCTAACCTAACCTAACCTACTGATTTTTGCCTACCGGGGATAAAGAAACCTAACCTAACCTAACCTAACCTAACCTAACCTAACCTAACCTAACCTAACCTAACCTAACCTAACCTAACCTAACCTAACCTAACCTAACCTAACCCAACCCAACCCAACCTAACCTAACCTACTGATTTATGCCTACCGGGCATAAGGAAACCTAACCTAACCTAACCTAGCCTAACCTAACCTAACCTAACGGTTTTGGATGTTGCGTACTTTGGATGTTGCGTACTTTGGATGTTGCGTACTTTGGATGATGCGTCCTTGGATGTTGCGTTTTTGGATGATACGTTTTGGATGTTGCGGTTTTGGATGTATCGGTTTTGGACGTTGTGAATGCTCCCTATATACCCGATTTTGGACGTATTTTGGACGTTGCGTACTTTGGACGCTGCGGTTTTGGATGTTGCGTACTTTGGATGCTGCGGTTTTGGACGCTTTGATGGTCCCCCGTTCTATACAGGGTGCGGAAAAAGTTCTGTCATATGCATGGTAAGCTCGCCTACGCGCGCTGCGGTTGAGTTCTGGGCAGCGAATAGCCGCAGGCGTAACCTTCGGTGACCTAGCCACCTGGCTGGAGGGCAGAAACTACCAGCCATTCACGGTCAGTCATGAATAGGCAGGCTAAACGTTGCCTCGTCGCTGGGTGCCTGCGCGCGGCGGCCGGATCGGGCATGACCGATAAGCGGGTTGCGGCAAAATGTGGAGTCACCTGGCGAACAGTCATGCGCATTAATGTCCGTGAACTTAGCGACGTATACGTATACGTATTCAGCGACGAATTCCAAATCACTTCAGATTCATGGCATGAGTTAAGTTGACCATGCTGAACACGAATATGACATTTATTTTAACTTTTGAGCTGATCTTCATGGTTAAAATCCGGTTTAAATGACGGGGAACCGCATAACGTCGCGAAAATAAAAACCCACGAATTCCAAAGTATGTGCAAAATGTAGAGCTCATCCAGATCTAACGTCCGTGGAAGAATCCAAGCTCGTGGCTCAACGCCGTCATGGTTAAAATCCGGTTTAAATGACGGGGAACCGCATAACGTCGCGAAAATAAAAACCCACGAATTCCAAAATATGTGCAAAATGTAGAGCTCATGCAGATCTAACGTCCGTGGAAGAATCCAAGTTCGTGGCTCTTTAACTTCATGGTTAATATCTGGTTTAAATGACGGGGAACCGCATAACGTCACGAAATTAAGAACCCACGAATTCCAAAGTATGTGCAAAATGTAGATCTCATCCAGATCTAACGTCCGTGGAAGAATCCAAGCTCGTGGCTCAACGCCGTCATGGTTAAAATCCGGTTTAAATGACGGGGAACCGCATAACGTCGCGAAAATAAAAACCCACGAATTCCAAAGTATGTGCAATATGTAGAGCTCATCCAGATCTAACGTTCGTGGAAGAATCCAAGCTCGTGGCTCAACGCCGTCATGGTTAAAATCCGGTTTAAATGACGGGGAACCGCATAACGTCGCGAAAATAAAAACCCACGAATTCCAAAGTACGTGCAAAATGTAGAGCTCATCCAGATCTAACGTCCGTGGAAGAATCCAAGTTCGTGGCTCTTTAACTTCATGGTTAATATCTGGTTTAAATGACGGGGAACCGCATAACGTCGCGAAAATAAGAACCCACGAATTCCAAAGTATGTGCAAAATGTAGAGCACATCCAGATCTAACGTCCGTGGAAGAATCCAAGCTCGTGGCTCAACGCCGTCATGGTTAAAATCCGGTTTAAATGACGGGGAACCGCATAACGTCGCGAAAATAAAAACCCACGAATTCCAAAGTATGTGCAAAATGTAGAGCTCATCCAGATCTAACGTCCGTGGAAGAATCCAAGCTCGTGGCTCAACGCCTTCATGGTTAAAATCCGGTTTAAATGACGGGGAACCGCATAACGTCGCGAAAATAAAAACCCACGAATTCCGAAATATGTGCAAAATGTAGAGCTCATCCAGATCTAACGTCCGTGGAAGAATCCAAGCTCCTGGCTCTTTAACTTCATGGTTAATATCTGGTTTAAATGACGGGGAACCGCATAACGTTGCGAAAATAAGAACCCACGAATTCCAAAGTATGTGCAAAATGTAGAGCTCATCCAGATCTAACGTCCGTGGAAGAATCCAAGCTCGTGGCTCAACGCCGTCATGGTTAAAATCCGGTTTAAATGACGGGGAACCGCATAACGTCGCGAAAATAAGAACCCACGAATTCCAAAGCATGTGCAAAATGTAGAGCTCATCCAGATCTAACGTCCGTGGCAGAATCCAAGCTCGTGGCTCTTTAACTTCATGGTTAATATCTGGTTTAAATGACGGGGAACCGCATAACATCGCGAAAATAAAAACCCACGAATTCCAAAGTATGTGCAAAATGTAGAGCTCATTCAGATCTAACGTCCGTGGCAGAATCCAAGCTCGTGGCTCTTTAACTTCATGGTTAATATCTGGTTTAAATGACGGGGAACCGCATAACGTCGCGAAAATAAGAACCCACGAATTCCAAAGTATGTGCAAAATGTAGAGCTCATCCAGATCTAACGTCCGTGGAAGAAATCAAGCTCGTGGCTTAACGCCGTCATGGTTCAAATCCGGTTTAAATGACGGGGAACCGCAAAACGTCGCGAAAATAAAAACCCACGAATTCCAAAGTATGTGCAAAATGTAGTGCTCATCCAGATCTAACGTCCGTGGAAGAATCCAAGTTCGTGGCTCTTTAACTTCATGGTTAATATCTGGTTTAAATGACGGGGAACCGCATAACGTCGCGAAAATAAAAACCCACGAGTTCCAAAGTATGTGCAAAATAAAGAGCTCATCCAGATCTAACGTCCGTGGAAGAATCCAAGCTCGTGGCTCAATGCCTTCATGGTTAAAATCCGGTTTAAATGACGGGGAACCGCTAAACGTCGCGAAAATAAAAACCCACCAATTTCAAAGTATGTGCATGGATGAGCTCTACATTTTGCACATGCTTTGGAATTCGTGAGTTTTTATTTTCGCGACGTTATGCGTTCTCCGTCATTTAAACCGGATTTTAACCATGAAGGCGTTGAGCCACGAGCTTGGATTCTTCCACGGACGTTAGACCTGGATGAGTTCTACATTTTACACATACTTTAGAATTCGTGGGCTTTTATTTTAGCGACGTTTTGCGGTTCCCCGTCATTTAAACCAGATATTAACCATGAAGTTAAAGAGCCACGAACTTGGATTCTTCCACGGACGTTAGATCTGGATGAGTTCTACATTTTGCACATATTTTGGAATTCGTGGGTTCTTATTTTCGCGACGTTATGCGGTTCCCCTTCATTTAAACCAGATATTAACTATGAAGTTTAAGAGCCACGAACTTGGATTCTTCCACGGACGTTAGATCTGGATGAGCTCTACATTTTGCACATACTTTGGAATTCGTGGGTTTTATTTTCGCGACGTTATGCGGTTCCCCGTCATTTAAACCAGATATTAACCATGAAGTTAAAGAGCCACGAACTTGGATTCTTGCACGGACGTTAGATCTGGATGAGCACTACATTTTGCACATACTTTGGAATTCGTGGGTTTTTATTTTCGCGACGTTATGCGGTTCCCCGTCATTTAAACCGGATTTTAACCATGACGGCGTTAAGCCACGAGCTTGGATTCTTCCACGGACGTTAGATCTGGATGAGCTCTACATTTTGCACATACTTTGGAATTCGCGGGTTCTTATTTTTGCGAAGTTATGCGGTTCCCCGTCATTTAAACCAGATATTAACCATGAAGTTAAAGAGCCACGAACTTGGATTCTTCCACGGACGTTAGATCTGGATGAGCTCTACATTTTGCACATACTTTGGAATTCGTGGGTTTTTATTTTCGCGACGTTATGCGGTTCCCCGTCATTTAAACCGGATTTTAACCATGACGGCGTTGAGCCATGAGCTTGGATTCTTCCACGGACGTTAGATCTGGATGAGCTCTACATTTTGCACACACTTTGGAATTGGTGGGTTTTTATTTTCGCGACGTTATGCGGTTCCCCGTCATTTAAA
Organism: Amphibalanus amphitrite; assembly: GCF_019059575.1. NCBI lineage: Eukaryota > Metazoa > Arthropoda > Thecostraca > Balanomorpha > Balanidae > Amphibalanus > Amphibalanus amphitrite. The sequence goes on along the minus strand of NW_024882427.1, from coordinate 66,439 downwards.
CCAGATATTAACCATGAACTTAAAGAGCCACGAACTTGGATTCTTCCACGGACGTTAGATTTGAATGAGCACTACATTGTGCACATACTTTGGAATTCGTGGGTTTTTATTTTCGCGACGTTATGCGGTTCCCCATCATTTAAACCGGATTTTAACCATGACGGCGTTGAGCCACGAGCTTGGATTCTTCCACGGACGTTAGATCTGGATGAGCTCTACATTTTGCACATACTTTGGAATTCGCGGGTTTTTATTTTCGCGACGTTATGCGGTTCCCCGTCATTTAAACCGGATTTTAACCATGAAGGCGTTGAGCCACGAGCTTGGATTCCTCCACGGACGTTAGATCTGGATGAGCTCTACATTTTGCACATACTTTGGAATTTGTGGGTTTTTATTTTCGCGACGTTATGCGGTTCCCCGTCATTTAAACCAGATATTAACCATGAAGTTAAAGAGCCACGAACTTCGATTCTTCCACGGACGTTAGATCTGGATGAGTTCTACATTTTGCACATATTTTAGAATTCGTGGGTTCTTATTTTCGCGACGTTATGTGGTTCCCCGTCATTTAAACCAGATATTAACTATGAAGTTAAAGAGCCACGAACTTGGATTCTTCCACGGACGTTAGATCTGGATGAGCTCTACATTTTGCACATACTTTGGAATTCGTGGGTTTTTATTTTCGCGACGTTATGCGGTTCCCCGTCATTTAAACCAGATATTAACCATGAAGTTAAAGAGCCACGAACTTGGATTCTTCCACGGACGTTAGATCTGGATGAGCACTACATTTTGCACATACTTTGGAATTCGTGGGTTTTTATTTTCGCGACGTTATGCGGTTCCCCGTCATTTAAACCGGATTTTAACCATGACGGCGTTGAGCCACGAGCTTGGATTCTTCCACGGACGTTAGATCTGGATGAGCTCTACATTTAGCACATACTTTGGAATTCGCGGGTTTTTATTTTCGCGACGTTATGCGGTTCCCCGTCATTTAAACCGGATTTTAACCATGAAGGCGTTAAGCCACGAGCTTGGATTCTTCCACGGACGTTAGATCTGGATGAGCTCTACATTTTGCACATACTTTGGAATTTGTGGGTTTTTATTTTCGCGACGTTATGCGGTTCCCCGTCATTTAAACCGGATTTGAACCATGACGGCGTTAAGCCACGAGCTTGAACTCTTCCACGGTCGTTAGATCTGGATGAGCTCTACATTTTGCGCATACTTTGGAATTCGTGGGTTCTTATTTTCGCGACGTTATGCGGTTCCCCGTCATTTAAACCAGATATTAACCATGAAGTTAAAGAGCCACGAACTTGGATTCTTCCACGGACGTTAGATCTGGATGAGCTTTACATTTTGCACATACTTTGGAATTGGTGGGTTTTTATTTTCGCGATGTTATGCGGTTCCCCGTCATTTAAACCAGATATTAACCATGAAGTTAAAGAGCCACGAGCTTGGATTCTGCCACGGACGTTAGATCTGGATGAGCTCTACATTTTGCACATACTTTGGAATTCGTGGGTTTTTATTTTCGCGATGTTATGCGGTTCCCCGTCATTTAAACCAGATATTAACCATGAAGTTAAAGAGCCACGAGCTTGGATTTTGCCACGGACGTTAGATCTGGATGAGCTCTACATTTTGCACATACTTTGGAATTGGTGGGTTCTTATTTTCGCGACGTTATGCGGTTCCCCGTCATTTAAACCGGATTTTAACCATGAAGGCGTTGAGCCACGAGCTTGGATTCTTCCACGGACGTTAGATCTGGATGAGCTCTACATTTTGCACATACTTTGGAATTCGTGGGTTCTTATTTTCGCAACGTTATGCAGTTCCCCGTCATTTAAACCAGATATTAACCATGAAGTTAAAGAGCCACGAGCTTGGATTCTTCCACGGACGTTAGATCTGGATGAGCTCTACATTTTGCACATATTTTGGAATTCGTGGGTTTTTATTTTCGCGACGTTATGCGGTTCCCCGTCATTTAAACCGGATTTTAACCATGAAGGCGTTGAGCCACGAGCTTGGATTCTTCCACGGACGTTAGATCTGGGTGAGCTCTACATTTTGCACATACTTTGGAATTCGTGGGTTTTTATTTTCGCGACGTTATGCGGTTCCCCGTCATTTAAGCCGGATTTTAACCATGAAGATCAGCTCAAAAGTTAAAATAAATGTCATATTCGTGTTCAGCATGGTCAACTTAACCCATGCCATGAATCTGAAGTGATTTGGAATTCGTCGCTGAATACGTATACGTATACGTCGCTAAGTTCACGGACATTGCGCATTAAAGCCCAAATACGAGCAGGGGAGACTGTCGATCCGATGGTTCGATTCAATCCGGTGAATAAACATCCACACAAGGTGATGGTGCTCGGCGTGGTGGGTTCGGACGGCAAGAAATGCCAAATGAGCCTCATTGACGCCAATGAGAAGGTGAAGAGGGCGGTGTACGAACGTCAACTGGACAATGACGTCATCCCATGGATCCTGGAGACCTATCCAGATGGCAATTTTGTGTCCCAGCAGGACACACTGCTGGCAAAACAGCCTGTGCACACTGCAAATTCCACCCAGCAGAAGCTGACGGAAGAGCTCGGAGAGCGGCCCATCTCTGGCGCAAGGAGATGTGGCCCCCTCAGTCACCCGACCTGAACTCACTCGACTACGGCATCTGGAGCGTATTGCAGGAGGAGGTCCAGGGAGTGTCTCATCCCAATGTAGAGGCTTTCAAGGCGCACATCGTGAAGACGTGGGAGGCGATGGACCCCGCCTACATCTTCAAAACATGCCAGTCTTTCCGCCCCCGTGTGGAGAAGGTTATAGCCGCTGAAGGGGGTTATATTGAGTGAGGGGGGAGTGAAAGCATTCGGTAAGATGTGGCAAACCAGTGTTTGGTGGTTTTATAAAATATAGCTGCTCAGGTTGCACTTGTTTGTGGAAATGCGGAAATATGACAGAACTTTGTCCGCACCCTGTATACCCTGAACCCCGCGTTCGATGTCTCTCGGACGACGAAGATTCTAGTATGTCGTCCGGCCAATCCCGTCCAAGGTCAGCGGGGGCTCGGCTGCGTATTTACAAATTGCAACCGAGCTCCGCCGTAGGGTATTTTATTTCCGCCGTAGTGTATTTAACTTGGGGGATTTTCTATCATACATCTGCCTGAGCTTAGGGTAATTACAATTTGTCGGCGACGTTAAAAAATGATGCACCTTTTTTCGCAGTATAGGATATCGCATGTGCATATTTCTGCCTTTTTGGGTGCGCTTTATCGGTTTTTCGTGAGTAACTCGCGTAAAAACCGTCCGATCGCGACGAAACTTTCAATGCCCCCGATTTTATCAATTTTACACCTACCCTGAAAATTTCATGACCCTGACCCAAATGACCTTTGACCTGTGACCTATTTCTCGAGACCATATTTGGCCCGAATCGCGATTCGGCGTATGTCGGCTCGCATTATGCCGCGCGGTTGCAGTTTTCACGTGGTTTCAAGCGTTGAAACATGTGATATGATGCTGGTCCCATGCACTAGGGTGGATGTCGAGGTCACCTGAAGGTCAGGTCAGCTCAATGACCTTTGATGACCTCGGTTGCTTTTTCGAGTTCAAGTTTTACATGTTTCTAGGCTAGTTTTTTTTAGCTGATTTCGAATGTAGCAACCATTTGAACATTACAGGGGGTGTAACGAAATTATCCGGACACCTTTCTTCCCGCTGTAATTAAAAAGCAAAACAATCTGGTACTTTTTCTGTGGCTTGAATCAGGCATCAGTGCGCGTTCAGAAACCGTGCCCTCCTATGCCGTCTGGTTGAGCGCCTCCAATCATGCTCCACCACCTTCCCTGGAAAAGCTCCACCCTTGCCTATGGGGCAAATTGCAAAATATAAGGGACAAAAACACAAAACAAGACAGATAAAAACAAAGCAAAATTAACTCATTACCTAATGAAATTCATGCTTGAGCAAAAACATAGGTAATAGGCCTATCTATGTCAAAATAGAATGAAAGATTAAAATCAACCTGACCAGGCCTTACGGTCTGACCTGGTCCTAACCACCTTACTTCGCCTAACTTAACCCAATTCAACCTGCCTACTGTAATGTACCCGTGATGCCAGCGGCAGCGCTACCGCCAACACCCGTTCTATCCCCCGACAGCCGTCTGCCACCCGGCCGTGGTGGTCCAACTATTGCATTTACTTTACTTTGGCATCCGGTGGACAGGGAATGCATCACCTTTGGGCACACACGGTTGGGTCGCGCACCCTCGTGGGTTGCGGTGTGCATTACACCGTCTTAATTGCAAGTTACGTTATTATTACATTTACGTTACGTTAATGTTTAAACTCCGTGACTCATTCATTATCTCCGTCTTTCGTCTCTCGTCTCGAATGTCTCTCTCTGCCAAACAAGATAAAGATTTCTGCTCCGTTATTATTTATATAAAACAAGTATAACGCCAAAGAATGAAACAAGACTGCTCGGGAATGTACGTCTACGGGAAATTGCGTCGCCTCAGAATAAACGCGCAGATTAGCCTAACATACCCTAACACGCGCAATCTACACATTTACTTTACCTTGCTCCTAGCCTAGCTAGGGAGGCGGGGTGAGCACAAAGCCCCATCCTCCGGGTCAGCGGGACACCTACCTCGAGCGAAGCCACCACACGAGAGCCCCGATCGGCCGGCGCTCACGCGTTATAACCCAGCTCGAGGCGGGAGTCGGAACGGTCAGCCCGCCCGAGGTGAAAGCCAGCCTCGCGTTCCGACGCGGCGCCCGTCGACCAGGAAAACCTATTCCTACAGGCGCGGGCTTTACATAAATACCCCCTTCTCCGCAAGGTGGGTTAAATCCCCTTACTTCCGGGGAGGGGGTCTTTAGTAAAGCCTTACAGTCGACAGATTTGGACGTTCCGAAAAAATGCACCGACCGCGATAACACATGTAGCAGGGATACGGAGCAGCCTTCAAGCGGAGCAACAGCAAGTCATACACACATTAGACATATTTACAGACATCGGACATTTACACAGACATTCAGGTGCATGAGGGTGGCAGCGTTCGGCCACCCCTGGGGCGGCATTCCCCGGTCTGTAGCAGCGGGCAGCAGTGGGGCGGCAGACTACTGCGCTTGCCGCTTGCGATGTAGCGTGGGCCGCTGCAGTGGGGCGGCAGCAGACAGCAGGCAGCCGGCAGGAGCTTCGGGCCGCGGCAGGCGGGCTGCTGGCAGCGGGCAAACAGCCTGCAGAGGGCAGGCAGCCGGCAGCGGGCGGCAGCAGATAGCAGGCAGCCGGTTCGGGCCGCAGTAGGCGGGCTGCTGGCAGCGGGCAGGCAGGCGGCAGCGGGCAGCAGCAGACAGTAGGCAGGCAGCCGCCAGCAGCTTCGGGCCGCAGCAGGCGGGCTGCTGGAAGCGGGCAAGCATCCGGCAGCTGGCGGCAGCAGACAGCAAGCAGCCGGCAGCGGGCAGGCAGCAGACAGCGGGCAGCAGCAGACAGCAGGCAGGCAGCCGGCAGCAGCTTCGGGCCGCAGCAGACGGGCTGCTGGCAGCGGGCAAGCAGCCGGCAGAGGGCAGACAGCCGGCAGCGGGCAGCAGCAGACAGCAGGCAGGCGGCATGCAGCTGCCGGGCTGCCGGCAGCGGGCAGGCAGGTCGGCAGCGGGCAGGCAGCCGGCATCGGGCGGCAGCAGACAGCAGGCAGCCGGCAGCGGGCCCGGACCGCAGCAGTGGGCGGCGGAGCCCGGGCTGCAGCAGCAGATCGCCATAGTGGGGCGCAGCGGTGGGTGGCAACGCTTGGCTGCCACCGCAGGGGGCAGCGCCCGGTCGGGCGCAGCAGCTCCTTTCCTTGATCCGCCTCTGTTGGCGGCGCCCAGGCTGATTCAGCAGCAGGCCGCCCGCAGCGCCACCTGTAGTCGTAGACTCGTAGGGTCTTCCACCACCGGCGGCGGCCTCGGCTGGTGACGCCCTCTTGGTCGCGCCGTCTGCTGCCACTTGGTGGCGCTAGCAGCGACGCTCTCTCGGCGAGCGCCCTCTTGGTCGCGCCGTCTACTGCCACTTGGTGGCGCTAGCAGCGACGCTCTCTCGGCGAGCGCCCTCTTGGTCGCGCCGTCTGCTGCCACTTGGTGGCGCTAGCAGCGACGCTCTCTCTCGCTCGCTTCAGGCGGCGGACGGCAGGCGGCGCCCGTGGCGACGACGCTCGGTACTCCGGCGGCGGCGTCCTTGGCTGGTGACGCTCTCATGGTCGCGCCGACTGCTGCCACTAGGTGGCGCTAGCGACGGCGCTCTCTCGGCGACACCTCCTCTCTCCTTGCGGCGCGCGGCGGACGACGGCGTGATGCCTCCGACATTCCGACCGTCGCCTCCATTCCTCTCCGGCGAGCGCCCTCTTGGTCGCGCCGTCTGCTGCCACTTGGTGGCGCTAGCAGCGACGCTCTCTCTCGCTCGCTTCAGGCGGCGGACGGCAGGCGGCGCCCGTGGCGACGACGCTCGGTACTCCGGCGGCGGCGTCCTTGGCTGGTGACGCTCTCATGGTCGCGCCGACTGCTGCCACTAGGTGGCGCTAGCGACGGCGCTCTCTCGGCGACACCTCCTCTCTCCTTGCGGCGCGCGGCGGACGACGGCGTGATGCCTCCGACATTCCGACCGTCGCCTCCATTCCTCTCTCTCGTCCTTCTCTCGCGGCGGCGCGGCGACTCCCTCTCTCTATCGCGGCGGGCGGCGGTCGGCGGCGCGGCGCTCCGGCGGCGGCGCCCTCGGACGGCGGCGCCCTCGTTTGGCGGCGCCCTTTTGCGTCGCCCTCAGCTGGCGACGCTCTCTCGGCGGCACCGCTATTCTCAAGACTCGCGGAGGACGGCGGTGCGACGGGTTGCGGCGCCCTCGGATGGCGGCGCCCTCAGCTGGCGACGCCCTACTGTGTCACTTCCTTCTACCGCGACGGCGTCATCTGCTGCTACTTCTGTTCACTTCCTTCTACCGCGACGGCGTCATCTACTGCTACTTCTGTTCACTTCCTTCTACCGCGACGGCATCATCTGCTGCTACTTCTGTTCACTTCCTTCAACCGCGACGGCGTCATCTGCTGCTACTTCTGTTCACTTCCTTCTACCGCGACGGCATCATCTGCTGCTACTTCTGTTCACTTCCTTCAACCGCGACGGCATCATCTGCTGCTACTTCTGTTCACTTCCTTCAACCGCGACGGCGTCATCTGCTGCTACTTCTGTTCACTTCCTTCTACCGCGACGGCATCATCTGCTGCTACTTCTGTTCACTTCCTTCAACCGCGACGGCATCATCTGCTGCTACTTCTGTTCACTTCCTTCAACCGCGACGGCGTCATCTGCTGCTACTTCTGTTCACTTCCTTCTACCGCGACGGCATCATCTGCTGCTACTTCTGTTCACTTCCTTCAACCGCGACGGCATCATCTGCTGCTACTTCTGGTCATCTGCTGCTACTTTCGCGACGGCGTCATCTGCTGCTACTTCTGGTCATCTGCTGCTACTTTCTTCATCTCTACCGCGGCAGACGGCGGGCGTCGCTCGTGGCGGCGACGCGCGGTACTCCGGCGTCGGCGCCCTCATGGTCGCGCCGTCCTCTGCCACTTGGTGGCGCTAGCGGCGACGCTCTCCTGGCGACACCGCTTCTCTCCCCACTCGCGGCGGAAGCGGTCCCCCGCTCCATTTCTCTCCCTCTTTCTTCTCTCGCGGCGGCGCGGCGACTTCCTCTCTCTATCGCGGCGGACGGCGGGGCGGCGCTCCCTCACTCGGCGGTGATGCTGGCGACGCCGCCGTCACTTTGCGGCGCCCTCTGCCGACGGCGCAGCTGATGACGCCTCCTGGCGACGTCCTTTGTTTCTCTCTATGACGCGGCGGACAGACGGTGCAGGTGCGTCTCCTCTCTGCTACCGCGTCGGCGACATCTACTTCTCGTTTCCTCTCTGCTACCCGACGACGACATCTACTTCTTTCTCTTCTCTGCTACCGCGACGACCTCTACTCTCTTCTCTTCTCAGCTACCCGACGGCGACATCTACTTCCTTCTCTCCTCTGCTACCGCGACGACTTCTACTCTCTCGTATCTGCTTCCCGACGGCGACATTGACCGAGCCGAGGGCGACGCGGCTCCCTGTCGTGCAGGCGATCTGTCCTCCACATCCGTCGGAGGCTCTCGGAGATCGCCCGCCGCGCACCTGACGATAAAAAACAAAACAACTCGGCAGGAAAAACGTTCATTACGCAATGCCTAGCTAAGTCAGTCACATCATATTCATCACACTTTCCACATTTAAACGTTTGCGAACAATCAACCATTTACAGAACACTTCATTACACTTCGCACATTCAACGTTTCATACTTTTAATCAACCAGTTACAGAGCACATGCTTAATTTAAATATGCCTGATGAAAGGAGAGAGTATTGGATAGAAGGAAGGATATACGGTACATACCAGCCGCGGTTATTGGGGCACCTCTGGTTGTTAAAGACGGCTAACATTGGCCGTGGGGCGTGACATCACAACACCGCGGATGATTGTCCGTGATTCATGGCCCTCTTCCGATTGATGGTCGGACTTTGAAAATTACAGCAAATAAATCGATACCTCATGACTGCAAGCTTTGGTTGTTAATGAAATTTGTATTCCATGAGACACTGGTTAAGACTGAACTATTCCGAAATTGTACGTTTAACACGTCACAGTCGACCATCCGACCTGACCACGTGAGCGGCCGTCTCAGTAGTCCCAGGTATTGACCGGTATGATCATGCTAAACGGGCCATTTATTTCGCCAAACAAATAATTTAAATTTCCTTCCGCCTAAACTGAGTTTAGAGCGGCATTGCGTGGTCACAGGTAATGGTCGGTATGATCATGCTGAATGGGCCATGAAATTTTGCACAAAACAAGTCATTCAAATTTCGTTCCGCCTAAACTGAGTTCAGAGCGGTATCTCTCGTCGCCGGCCCTTTGGTAACGGTTCAGCGACAGAGCCGACTGTGGGTCGGGTCACCGTCACTGGCACATGGCGAGCGGGGAAGTGATTAGATGGTGCGTGGGATCTGGTGAAAGAGAAAGTGGGACATGGTTCGACTCCCACTGCGCAGAGAAGCGGGTCAAATGTGCGTGCGGCGCAGCGCCGATGGCTGTGAAAGCCAGGAAGAGGAAATGACCGATCGCTGATATAATGAGCGGGACCGGGATGGAATTGACTGGGAGACGAGGCTCTGGCGCATTTCGCCCATGGAGGATAATAGTCTGCGGAAATGCGGTACCGCATTCCACTAGTCTCCGCCATTACAGCGCTCCGACGCATGCCCAGCGGCGCTGGAATAATGGATTGGGACGACGGGCCAAACAGCAAACACACCGGCTAGGTCGGTGACCATTGACCAATGACCAAGTCGAGCGGGCGGCGCCGGCGCTGGAGATAAGGACAGAATAGCGAAACTGGTATTCGGCTCTGAGTTCTTCGAATACGAAAGAACGATTTCGTTCGTTGGCGGCTGTCAATTAGGGGAGCGGGGAACCATCAACCAGACATAGATCCACAGGATCGGTATCCGAAGAAACGCATAAAAGGGCTGTACGCTCAACTAATCATCATCAACGTAAAAATGAAATTAAAACTGTGAAATTGAACCAGATTATGCTTAAAATCATAACCTGAACAATGCTGACAGTTTTATTTTTAAATCAATTACCTCAAATTATGACAAGCAATTTAATGTAACCGGTGAGCCTTCGTCCAACAATGAAAAGCATATTGAAACGTTATAACAATTTAAACGATATGCAAGTAAAATGTGAGTAAGTTTGAAATTTGCTTTATCTTGATACATTTACAGGCAAATAAAGTGGATATAAACTAAAACGACATCTTATATTATTTGGTCCCTGAATCATGTAGAACACGGGCGTAAAGCGCGTAAGTGCCAAAAGTTAAACGGTAAATAACATCCCTAAAAAGCCGATGTTTAACGATGATTCATTTTGTTACATGAACGTTTCAAAACGTCGGCTTAGGCACGTACCTAAACGGAAAATCAAGAAAGTAATTGGTAATTAAATTTACATTCCTACCGTCTTAATCGAGCTTTACAAATACAATAAAGCGTTTTAAATATAAAGGTCGGGCAATACGTATCCATAACACATTTGTTAAATGAATGAAATTTAATTAACGACTTGCAGCATTTGATCAAAGTAAACGATTACAAAAACCTGTACGAAGCAAATAGATTAAAACGGTGAAAGGATTTAATACGGCAAAATGCATTATTTATCAAAGGTTTGAGTTAAACAGACAAGTTTGACATTTCCACCTAGTGAATTTAAAGTTTCACCGGCAATTAATTTATATTCGATCAGTGAGCCTAGCCCAGGTTATAGTAAAATGGGAAATAATCAATATGTTCAATTACGATAATTCATGAGAATTATGAGCAAAATATGGCAATTTTGACATTTCCTTATGAATACCTTATTCAGAATTTTTCCCAGAATTTCATTGATTCCCGATCAGTGAATGAGAGAATAAGAACAGTAAAACGGTGAAATAACCTTTGAACGGTTAAATGCAAAATTTACAAATAATTCTGAGGAAACATGGTCCTAATTCTAACAGCTCGCTTAGTGAATGTTTAGGTAATAATTTAACCGGCATTTCAAATGATTTTGACGAGTGAAGTGATCAGTTTCAATGACAAAACCACATTACGCATCACGAAAATTGTAGGTAGGTACATCGCTGTCAAAATCATATCATTACGAATTTATAAAGTTTTACAATTCAACGCCTGATAGCAAAGTTTGAATTGACCATTTAAAGTTTTTAGAAAGAAATGAAGCACAGCAAAGTTCCATAGCATTTCAAACATAACACTAGATATCAGGCATAACAATAATTGAAGTTCTCGTCAGGACAGGCCTTTATCCGTGACGAAAACATTTCAATTTCATCACTCGCACAACATTCAATTATATCAATCATATACTTTTATCAATCAATCATACGGTTCGCCGTTTATCGGTCAGATATTTCCTCTCACCGATGTCTTATTATTGCAGTCGTCAACAAAATTTTCCTAATGAATTTTTGGTGGCTGGCTCGCTCGATTGTCCCTGAGTAATGAATATTTCACGGAGTGAGCAAATTAAATCGGCACATCGACTGGGGCTGTTCGGTCGAGATTTACGGGCTTCTCCAACCAACTAATGCAGTTTAAGACTTATATAGCGGTCGGACAAGGGTCACACCGACTACAGCACAAAGCGCACGCAAGACAAGCTAGTTCGGTCGAGACTTATGGGCTTCTCTATATCAAGAGAAGGGATCGCTGCCGACTTGCACAACATGCCGCCCAAACAACAGGTGTCTGGGTCGCGGATTTACGGGCTTCTCCAACCAACTAACGCAGTTTAAGACTTATATAGTGGCTGAACAAGGGTCACACCGACTGACATGATTGTGCACGCGAACTAGCCTGCTCGGTCGAGACTTACGGGCTTCTCCATATCAGAAGAAGGCTCACTGCCGACTTGAGCGCAATGTGCACACGTAACAGCGATTCCCGGCCGATGCACCAAATTTATGTAATGTACCCGTGATGCCAGCGGCAGCGCTACCGCCAACACCCGTTCTATCCCCCGACAGCCGTCTGCCACCCGGCCGTGGTGGTCCAACTATTGCATTTACTTTACTTTGGCATCCGGTGGACAGGGAATGCATCACCTTTGGGCACACACGGTTGGGTCGCGCACCCTCGTGGGTTGCGGTGTGCATTACACCGTCTTAATTGCAAGTTACGTTATTATTACATTTACGTTACGTTAATGTTTAAACTCCGTGACTCATTCATTATCTCCGTCTTTCGTCTCTCGTCTCGAATGTCTCTCTCTGCCAAACAAGATAAAGATTTCTGCTCCGTTATTATTTATATAAAACAAGTATAACGCCAAAGAATGAAACAAGACTGCTCGGGAATGTACGTCTACGGGAAATTGCGTCGCCTCAGAATAAACGCGCAGATTAGCCTAACATACCCTAACACGCGCAATCTACACATTTACTTTACCTTGCTCCTAGCCTAGCTAGGGAGGCGGGGTGAGCACAAAGCCCCATCCTCCGGGTCAGCGGGACACCTACCTCGAGCGAAGCCACCACACGAGAGCCCCGATCGGCCGGCGCTCACGCGTTATAACCCAGCTCGAGGCGGGAGTCGGAACGGTCAGCCCGCCCGAGGTGAAAGCCAGCCTCGCGTTCCGACGCGGCGCCCGTCGACCAGGAAAACCTATTCCTACAGGCGCGGGCTTTACACTACCACAACACCTGCAGAGGTACCTTCCTGGAAAAATGACGCCCAGGGAGGTGACTGTCCAACTTATTGGAATACTACCATGATTGCTTGTCAAAGTGTGTGTCATCATGCTCTCGTTTGACAAGTGATGTATAATAAATGTGATATTCAATAATTATCTCCTGACTGCTGACTGTTGAGTGATCAAAATATTCAAATAATCAGGGTACAATGCTGTGCATAGTGCACACTAATCATGTTGTTTTTGTGTAGGCCCTCTGCACATTGTTGTGTTCACTGCTATGTGCACCTTAAGTAAAAAAGTGACTGGTGGTACATGACAAAAGGTTGTGCAACTGTGAAGTTCATGCCCTTGGTCAAGCTGGTGCCAAATGCCTATAGCTATAGTATAGCAGGATCACTGATCAGTGAGGGTTGTAGACATGCTAGCTACATACATTGTGCATTGAAGATATTGGCACAAAGTTCATCCGTAATTACTATGCTTAACACCTAATGTAAGAAGCGACATAAATGCCCAGATGATAAAACTCTCTGGTCAACATCACACAAATTTATTGACAAACTTTGCAGGTACATATTTACATTCATGGCAAAATATACTTTCGATTTGATTCAGAAACTAGTTGCTAGTAAACTTGCATTTTTGTAGGTACAACAACGACCATATATTGAATCATAAAAAACCTCATGGCATTCATCAGTCATCACATACCTTTTTACCGAACAAGTACCTAGCTACCATGCAATGATTCTAAAAATTTCCGCAATCCATCTATATCTCAACTGACACAATGAATTTGAAATACCCTAACAAAACCTATAACTGTACATAAAAATAATGCAATACTACAAGAACTATGAATTTCTGAAGTTATTCTCACATGCTGGAATGTTGAAACTCTACTTTTGTCATCCATTTCCACGTTTGAGCCATCATATCAAACTGTTTTCGTTCTTCAGTCACAAGCTTTCGCACAAATCTGGAATTTTTACACATCATCTTGAACCATGCTCCAGTCTTTCCAACAAGGTACTATGTAACATCAAAGCAATTTTGATTTGTTACAACAGCTTCAGATCATGATAGGCTTGAGGTTTGTTACACCATTTGCCAGACAAATCTCTGCAAAATGTCTAGTGTATCAATTCCCAAACTAAGTAATTGATCATATCAGTATTTGCAGTTTCCACACAATGTTTCATAATATTATTCTATGTTTATATAAAGAAACTCAAATAATCCACAAATTGTTATCGAAACACTCCCACTTCAAGAACTCACAGAAACAGTACAAGTTCAGAAGCAAACAAACATTGCGCCAGATTTCGTATGAAACGCGCCATCGTCCTGAAGTTTCTACCACAGACGGTAGTTCAACCGCAGCCGTAGTGCGAAAACCCCTGCCCACCTTACCCCACGGCGGAGCTCGGTTGCAATTTGTAAATACGCGGCTCGGCTACAGTTCTGGAACGTGATTGGCCGGACGGCATAGAATCTTCGCCGTCCGAGAGACATCGAACGCGGGGTAAATAGAAGATAGCTCAGAGTGTGGCGCTCTTCTTTCGTTTGCGGCGCAAAAGCGCGCGTTTAGAAGGGGATGGGGCAAGATACCTATAAGAAACGGGCCCTGGTATTAACTGGATTATTGGCCAGCTGGCGCCGTATGGTGGCGCTAGCAGAGTTTCTTACATTTCAATGCTAGATATAAAAGAATAAATATTTACCTATCAATTTTTCATTTAAAGCCATTTAAAATATTTATGTCCATCCTACTACCTCGCTTATATCTATAATTAAATAGACGTAATGACATGATGTGGAGATGGAATTAAATTGATGAAATACTAGGACTTACTCCACAAGGAGATCGAATGGGTCGGAGCGCTTTCAATATGTATTATACATATCGTCGTCAGCGAATCAATAACGGGTCGAATCGAGTCGGGTATCGAAGAGGTTCGGGAGCTGCGCGGCAGAGCGATCACATACTATTCGAATTATGCATTAAAGAGAATAAAAAACACGTGAGAACAATCATGATACACTAGCTGCTAAAATGAATTAAAATGGGGTGCTAAAATGCATAAATGGCACGTATAAAAGTACAATAAGGGGGGGGGGGAACAGGATACCTATGGTGATAAAGACTGAGTAGAAAAGGGAACAAAGACTATACAAAACTGAGTGCAAAAACTGTAAAAGGACGAGTACAAATATAAATACATACAAAGGCCGAACTAGACGTAAACACTACTGACAAAAACGGCGGATTATCGGCAGCCAGCGGTCATGCAGCAGGGCACCCGAGTTCCTGTTCACGTTTGCGTCATTCGGCGACACCAGGACGGCTTCACGCCGACCAACAGTCCGAATATAGGCCGATTCCAGGAGAAGTCGCATCTGGTGATGACTGGCTCGATTCAAGATCTTGATGGCATCGAAAGCAGGTGAGCAGTCTCTATGGGTACTGAAGGCCGATGTATTGGCTCTCGAGCGGACTGCTCCAGTCCAGCTCTCCCGGTGTTCTCGGAGTCTCGTGCCCAGCTCACGATCTGTCTCGCCGATATAGACCATTGGGTCACCGTCCACTTGGCAGGAGCACTCGATCCGATAGATGACGTTGCTCTGTTGTAGCTTAGGCAGTTGGTGCTTAGCCTTGCTGCAGAGCAGCGAGCCGATGGTGACTGAAGGCTTGGAGACGAGCTGGATCCCGATCTTGCTGGCCTCCCGTTTGAGTTGGTAGAACAGGGGGCCGGCAAACGGAACAGAGACTCGGACAGGCGCCGGGTGTGAGTTCGCGCTAGGTGGCGCTGGTAGGGCCCTTGCCTTCAGTCTGAGATCGGTCCGAGTCTTCTGAATGGCCGAGTCGATGAATGATCGTGGGTAGCCATGATGATGAAACTTCTGGCGGATGAAGTCAAGCTCCTGCTGGCGGTCTCTCATGGACGAACAGTATCGGATCGCTCGAGTGCAGTCAGATCGAATGGCCGCTCTCAGGTAGCGGGTCTCGGTGTAGGAGCTGAAGGCAGGCACTTGGTTGGTGTTGCAGGACTTCCTGTAGACCTTGGTGCAGAACTTGTCGTCTCTTCTAGTGATGCAGATGTCAAGATACGGTAGCTGTCGGTTTACTTCCAAGTCAGTGGTGACATTGATGCTGGAGTCCTTGCTGTTCAGCTGGTTGACCCACGTGTTGAGGATGTCGTCACTGCCCTCGAACAAGACCAGGTAGTCGTCCGCGTATCGGCAGAAAGCATGGACCCTGCCACCACAGTTGGCCGCCAGGAGCTCCAGATCAGCCTCCCAGTGTCCCATGTACAGGTCAGCGACCACCGGAGAGTAGCTTTTGCCCATGGCTAGGCCGGTAGTCTGCCTGAACCATCGCTCCTTGTCACCGTCTTGAATGACCGCATGGCAGTTCTGGATAGAGATGTTCAGCAGGTCAGCGACTGCGTCGGGCTTGAGACAAGTTACGTCGGAGAGGGCGTCTCTGTTGTCTCGCAGCTGAGTACGAATCAGTGAGATGGCTGTCTGAGTAGGTATTGACGGGAACATCGCCTCCACATCCAGGGAGACGAGACGGCAGCTGTTGACCGCATGCGTCATGTTCTGTAGCATCTCCAGGACTTGCAGTGGAGAGCTGACCGAGTGTGGAGGGCGTGGGAGGACTTTCAGACACTTCGTCAGATGCTTGGTCAACTCGTAATCTGCACCGCGGTGGGCTGGGCAGATTGGTCTCAGTTTCAAGTTGGAGATCCAGTTGAGTCTGTCGTCGTCGGTGCTGGGAGGTGATGAGTATTTGTGAGTTTTCACAAGTCCATAGAACGGACCGCTGCGGCCATGGGTCTTGGAGAGGCGGCGATAGAGTTGGTAGCCTTCTGGGTTGTTCTCCTTCAGCATGGTGTCACGTCGCCTTCCACGAACAGCAGGTCCGGCCAATGCTGTGAGCAGGTGCTCGTTAAACCTGCCAGCAAAGGCTTCCGCTGGATCACTGGTTACCTCCTCGTAGACCGGTGACTGGAGTGAACGTAGAAGGGCTGCTGTGTAGTCAGACTTGCTTATCACCACCAGAGCCTTGGCCTTGTCTGCTGGAACAATCACCTTGGAGTCATCTCTGGTAAGTGACTTCAAAGACTCGGTCAGTTGTTTAGGCGGCTTAGGCTGTGGTTGGTTGTTGCCCCGTGTCAGTATCTTCTCAGCCTTGTTGAGGAAGGCGGTGATGTCATCGCCGGTCACACCTTGCTGGTCGGCTTGCTTGATGGCGATGTCGGAGACCATCTGGCTTTTCAACGCCAGCTCCAGAACAGGGGGCCTTGCTGGAGCTATGGAAAACTTGGACCCAAGTTGAAGTGCATGAGTCTCTTCTCTAGAGAGTGGCTGGTTAGTGAGGTTGATGACCGTCACATCCGTAGTTGCTGACCGTCTAGGATGTGTACCGGAGAAGGTCAGTCCCCCGTTCTCTCTCAGTAGAGCATGAAACTTCTTGGCCTTCACTGATTCACATTTTCTCAGTTCATGTCTGTAGATGCCTTGGGACTTGCCTTCTAGGACGGCCATGGCAGTCTGAGCGACTCCACGACGCAGTAGGCTGGCTTTGATGCCTTCAAGACGAGCTTTTGTACGGTGCGTTTCTGATCTCGCCTCGTTGAATGACAGGCGGAGGCGAGCTTCTTCTGATTTCTTCTTCCAGTTTGCTTCGCGTTCACTGGATGGCTTGATGTTCAGCCTTAAACCGCGGGGAATGAGCTGGTGGTCCCTGCAGTTTCGTAAAAAGATCGAATGGGTTTCGAATCTAGCCAACTTGCTCATGAGGTGTGAGTAGAGGTTGGCTAGCTGTCGGGTCGACCGTCCATAGTCGTTAAATTGACGTAATGACATGATGTGGAGATGGAATTAAATTGATGAAATACTAGGACTTACTCCACAAGGAGATCGAATGGGTCGGAGCGCTTTCAATATGTATTATACATATCGTCGTCAGCGAATCAATAACGGGTCGAATCGAGTCGGGTATCGAAGAGGTTCGGGAGCTGCGCGGCAGAGCGATCACATACTATTCGAATTATGCATTAAAGAGAATAAAAAACACGTGAGAACAATCATGATACACTAGCTGCTAAAATGAATTAAAATGGGGTGCTAAAATGCATAAATGGCACGTATAAAAGTACAATAAGGGGGGGGGGGAACAGGATACCTATGGTGATAAAGACTGAGTAGAAAAGGGAACAAAGACTATACAAAACTGAGTGCAAAAACTGTAAAAGGACGAGTACAAATATAAATACATACAAAGGCCGAACTAGACGTAAACACTACTGACAAAAACGGCGGATTATCGGCAGCCAGCGGTCATGCAGCAGGGCACCCGAGTTCCTGTTCACGTTTGCGTCATTCGGCGACACCAGGACGGCTTCACGCCGACCAACAGTCCGAATATAGGCCGATTCCAGGAGAAGTCGCATCTGGTGATGACTGGCTCGATTCAAGATCTTGATGGCATCCTCAAGAACTCTTCGATACCCGACTCGATTCGACCCGTTATTGATTCGCTGACGACGATATGTATAATACATATTGAAAGCGCTCCGACCCATTCGATCTCCTTGTGGAGTAAGTCCTAGTATTTCATCAATTTAATTCCATCTCCACATCATGTCATTACGTTATTGTATGTTGACGTAAGCACGACAATTAATGTTTTCTCAACTTTTCTGAATAAACGAACAAGGTTGCTAGGCTTGTCCTATGACAACTTTATTTTTCCTGATGTTTATGTCTTATATTTGACTTTCTAGTTTCTCATAGATATTGATCTCATGTGAATACAGAATGTAGGTACCTACCTACATCTCAGGATATAGGTAGGTAATTGATGGAATAGGTTTGTCTTGAAGATATCCAATTTTTAGTTAACCTTTATAACTTTCTAGGAAATTAAAGCTTTCTGAATGGACAGTCATATCTTGTTGCTTAGGATTCTAGAATATTTGTACAATAAAACTTAGTTATTTGCTGGTGTGTTGAAGCCATACATTAACATTTTTTTTTTACTACAGGAAGTTAATATTTAAGCATACCATGCTGAAGCTTCAGGTGTATATTTCTTTTTCAGACTGCATATCATTGATGACTCACACAGCATCAAAAATGGATTGGGAGAAGAAATTCAACAGCATCATTCGGGACACAGATGCTAATCTTGAGAAAGTCAAGGTAACTCTTATTTTTCTACTAGGAATGCCTGCACAAATAGGTTAGCTATGCATATTTGTGCAGGCCTCACTGGATGTGCAATAAGTTAGTGCATGTTTCAAGGTATGAATGTTGGGTTCCAATGACCATCCCAGTGTCTGGGTACCCTAAACCCCAAGTCATCATCATCAAGGTATGATATGAATTCCTTTCATGAATTGACTTGGTGTTTCTTCTTTCATTTTTCTTCAGAAGTTAGCTGGGTGAATGTGGGTCTATGTGCAGGCGCAGCAAGAATAGGTAAGAAAGAAGAAGAGCTTGTGAATCTACAGAGAATCTTGTGAGTTGTGAATTTTGTGCCTATGCTCTAATTCACTTGTGAAAATCTTCAGTGGGAAGTGTAGCAAACGTACTGCTGTAAGTGGCCCAGTCTTCATGGTTCTGATCATTTCTGGCAACTTGAAAGCTGCCAACTAGATCCGCGAGTTGAATTAGGTGCTGCTCTCCAGACTGGAACCAGCTACCACTAAGTAAAGGCCTAAGAGACTGGCGCATTGACCAGTAGGCCACACGTTTTTTAGGGGGGGGGGGTCATGAGATATAGGAAGATTTCGAATTTACTGGTTCTCGTTAGAAATAAGCTGGAGATGCCTACTGCATCAGAAAACAAACTTCGAAGCCTCGTATCGTCGGTTTCACCATTTTGGACGATGGAATGTTGTCACGTCTCATCTCGGAGAGGCAGATAACTGGTGAAGAGAGTTGTACAAAGGGCAGGGGGAGATAACCCGCTCTGTTTTTACGGTCGCTCGCTGGCGAACCCAGTCGTGGTCGGTGCCGCCGGCGGGGCACAGGGTCGCTGGGCGGAGCGATGCCGCTGCACGGGGCCGACCCGGTGGAGGCCGGCTGGGAGCGGGCGCGCCGGCTCTGGCCACTGCAGGCAGACGGTGTGACGCTGCACTACGCCGAGGAGCCGGCCGCTCCAGCCGCCGGGGAGCAGCGGGCACCGCAGCCGCGGCGGGCCGCCTCCGTCTGGACAGCGCCGGGTGTGCCACAGCCCGGCCCGCAGCCCGACCGCTCCGCCTGGGTGGTGAGCACCGCAAACGCGTCTTTTGTCAGCAGCTCTCGGGATGCCGCGGTTGTCGGCCAGCGGCATTTCGCCACCGCGCCGCCCGCCCGCAGCAAGTCGCGGTCCTCTCAGACAAAGTCCTGGGATATTTACGGTGGTGTTCCCTCCAGGAGCTCGCCCCAGACCGTTCGCGCCGTCCCGTGGCGGTCTGTCCCGTCTCCGACCGCGCGGAGCGTGCCTCAGGCCGCCCCAGCCGACCGATGGCCGGTGGCTCAGCGTACAACTGCCGGAACTACCGCCCGGCCCACTGAGACCGACCCACGGCAGTCGGCTCCAGCCGTGACTGCTCGTCCCGTGCCGTCGGACCCGTGGCAGATAGCTTCAAAGCCGGCCACTCGGGGCGGACTCGGTCCATCCACAGCGGGTCGCTGGAAGGGCGACCTGCCGCCGATACCCCAGAAGGCGTGTGTGCTGCCATGCTGCCAGAAACCTGTTCAGCATGACAGCAGACGGCTGCAATTCAGCGACGGTAGTGGCGGCCGAAAAGGGGAGAGATTTAGTTATACCAATGACGGTGACGACAGGAATAATCTGCCGCGTGATGCCGTGGACTATAGAAGCTCAGATGATGCTGAATCACCGGCACGTTGCATGGCCATTCCAACACAGATGGTTGGTGAAAATGATGTCAGCAAATACAGCGACAAATCGCAAAGTGTAAGGAACGAGAGGGGGTAGACGTAATTAGGCATGTATTCTAAAATTACGACACATGAGCATGCTCTCTGGAAACAGTGATGTAAATGATAATTGATACTGCTGTGCTCTCTGTCTCACTCTCCTTTTCCCCCTCTCTCTCTCTCCCGTCCCTCCGTCTTGCCTTCCTCCCTTCCACCCTTCCTCCCTTCCTCCTTACAACTACCATCTCTAATCATGACCATCTCCCACAGCTCTCCGCTCTCTAGTCCCGCCACTGATGGTGTACCTCTCCCTCCAGTCCCGTGTGATGCTGTCTCAGCGGACGGCGACCGGCGCCCCCTCGGCGCCGGTTAGTTCCTCGAGCTCTGCCGGGGCTCCTGCCGGCGCAGTGCCCTCGCTGGCTGAGCTGAACGCCACTGTTCAGAAGCAGGCCGTCGAGCTGCGCCGCCTGGCTGTCGTACAGCGGCGGAGGGAGCTGGAGGAGGAGTTCATCAAAGGTGAGCGCTACTGTGCGAGTGCAGGGAAGTGGTGCTTTGCTGGCACACGGATAGTCGTGCCAGCAAAGTCGTGCAAAGCAAAGGATAGTCGTGCTTGGTAGTGTGCAAAGCGTATAGAAACTTGTTTTTAGGCGATGAAAGATTATGTATATGTTGCATTTCCATTTCCATTCCGTATATTTTTTCGTTTTCTCATGAAAATTTAATTTGACGTTGTATAGAATAAAACGGTCAATAGCAATGTAATTGGACACTTCTATTATTTCACGTTACATATTGATTTCACAATTAACATTAACCGGTAAATTTTCACATTTTTATCGTTTTTTTTTGTCCTTTCATACACTGTGATATCTTGCTGCGCATTGTGCAATGTGCATCGCACCATCATTCCTGACCAGTCGGCCATGCTCCCCCACCAGCCGAGCTGGCCAGGATCCGGCGTGACGTGAAGAAACTGGCGGCGGGCGGCTCGCTGCGCTCTACCAGTGACCGCTCACCGGCGCCCGTGCCGGACGACCCGCCGCCCAAACGGTAAGTGGGGTGATAGCACACCAAGGCTGGCCGGTCGGCTCAAGGCTGGACCGCGCTCAGATGATGGCCTTAGCCAGGAGAGGGCGGCAGATAGTCGCTGCTAAAGTCAGTGCCTGGCGGTGTGACCTGGATTGGTGTCAGCGTCCTCAACGCAGAATGACGCTACGCAATTCCGACGGATAAACTGACACCTCGATGTCATTCATTCAAAGACGGTTTGCTGTGCTATGGGCAGCTATGTAGTGGATGGTCAGTTTCGGATGTTGAATTTGAGCTCTCACAGATGCTGTCCTTTCAAATATCTACCAAACTTCAGTAAAATGCACGGCACATGAGCACTACGAACGATGTTCTACAAACCTGTCCTGAAACAGTGATAGGTGCAGGATGACATATCCCAGGGGGGACCGCCGTTACGTAGAGCAAGTGTCCGCAAATGTAAATAAACTCCTCTATGGGGGACACTGACCTCTCGTTCTCCTAATTTATAACGTACGATGACTGAACTAAGGACATGAATTCTGTCTTTGCAAATCACCGAACTCAGAAATGGAGACTTATCCACTAGCCCACATGGAGGACAAGGACATACCGAACCGTGACTTTGCTTTGTGAATTGTTATCGTAGCTGGTTTTCAAAAACAAACGTGGACTTCGACCCTGTCTTCCCTTCGGCCGCTGACTCATCGGCGAAAGGAACTCTCCGGCTGACCGCGATAAACTTTTGGTACAGGAACTGGTTTGACATGTCTGAAACGTGGCCAGTGCTCAGCCGATAGATAATTTTACTTGGAGTCGCATCTTCGACATAAAAAAATTCGCAATGGAGTGACAGTATTTTTATAATATCTCAATAAATTATGTCTGCAATGTAGAAGTGAAAAAAACGGAGAATAATTGGATTGCCCCAACTGAAAGTAGCTATCTCAACGCTGCCCCACGCTCCCCGCCGTATAACTGCCGCACCCACTGGCTCGTTTCCCCGAGGACCGGGCAGCGATGACCAGGGCTGCGGAGTCGATTGATTTTCGATGACTCCGACTCCGACTCCGACTCCGGCTTTCAATAACCAGCTCCGACTCCGACTCCGACTCCGGGCAGAATTGTCGACTCCGACCGACTCCAACTCCCGACTCCGACTCCGCAGACCTAGCAGGGCTGCGGAGTCGACAGATTTTCGGTGACTCCGACTCCGACTCCGGCTCGGGTTTCTAAAATCGACTCCGACTCCGACTTCGGTCACAACTGTCAACTCCGACCGACTCCGACTCCGACTCCGCAGCCCTGGCGATGACTACTGACGGGTCGGCCGATGTCGACAGGCTGTCGAGCCGCGTGCTGACTGTCGAGGACACGGAGCTGATCACGAGGCGACTGAGGGTGCTGGAGGAGCAGGTGAACGTCCTGCAGGAGCACAGGATCAACCAGCTGAAGGTACGGACTCCCGGCCGGTCTGGAAGAGCTGAGGTCACAGACGATTAAATTAGAAATATGATTGGCTTTCATAAACAGAAAGTGGAACTAAATTAGATTATTGAATATTACGTCACTGCTGATAAGTTATGCCATGTTTCACAAAGTTCGGTAAAGCAAGGCTGCTATGCAATGCCTGAGTCATCATTGGCTTTATTTAAATACACTTTTGACACATTGTCCTTGCACAGATACTGACCAGTGTTCGTATAACCTCGTATGCCGCCTACTGACCGATGTTGTAACCCGCAGGCGGCCGTGGCCAGAGATAAGGAATCCACCGACCTGGGTACCTCCCCGCTGGCCTGCGTGGATGACCACTTCCCGGCTGAGCCAGAGGACGTCACACCCACTGAGAACGGCCGGCTGACAGAGCGTGAGTAGTGGGACCGGGGAGTACCTGCGGGACCAGCCTGGGTTTAACAGGGACCAGGGGTACCGATATCAGGATGTAACATCAGTAACAAAGACCTGGGTGTACCGAGATCGGGGTGTAACAAAGACCAGGGTGTACCGACGTGACCGGCCTGGGTGTAAAGGTACTGGGGGCACCGAGATTAGGGTGAACAAAGACCAGGGTGTACCGGGACCAGTGGGTGCGTGGATCAGGTGGCACCGGGACCAGAGCGTAGCAGGTCTTTATCGCAGCAGGACTTGGGTGTATGACCGGGACCAGTGTGTGCGTGGATCAGGTGGTACCGGGATCGAGAATGATCCACACGAGGTCAGTCACAAGTCTCAGGTACGACGTGCTTAATATTTGCAGTTCCACTGCAGGACCTATTTTTGCGCTCGCTCGCTCACGCATCGCCTCAAGCGTTTGTCCTGTTTGTACTAACAAGCACGCCTTTTTCAGCTCTCGGCTTCAACCTGGATGATCTGGCGCTGAGTGACAGTGACGACCATTGAGGGCAGCAGCGGCGGTCCCCGTTTCAATATAGATGACGCCACGCTCGACCGGAACTGCAAGCTGGTGCGCGACACGATCGTTGGACTGAAAACGTAAGCGGATTTATCTGATGATGGCTGATGTTCACATACTTCACCGATGAATCGATGAGTTAGATGTGGGTCTCGAATTCGATAGCATCCAACCGGTACATGCAATCTACAGTTTATTCCTTTGATAGATTATCGGAAGGCTACATTGCACAGTTAAGCAGCTGATAGGGAGCTGAAGGAAAGGAACGGGACCACCTTAGCGATATTAGAACTTGTAGACAGTGCAACGGAGTCTGCTGGTTACTGGAAGCTTCAGCGGCATGGATAAAACCGTAGCATGTCAATGGTCATCTTCTGTGTCCCTGGTTACACCTGGCAAGATGCATACTCGTTCAAAAATCTCGGAAAGTTTGACTTATAGGTCGAGTGGTGATTCACGGCGGAGAGAAAGTGCTGTGTGACTGCAGGTATTGGGGGGGGGGGGGGGGGGAGATAACGTCCCTGAAGGGTCAAGAGATTGTGGTTCATTAGAAGATGAGATCGTGGGCTTGGTAAAGGGGCATTACCAGAAACTCAGTTACCACTTGGGGTAACCAATCGTTTTGTGATTCGGGGAAACGAATATTTCGCAAAATTCTTTTAAAACGGCCCAATCTAGTTTGAATCGCGCCTGCTCAGCCAGGTTCGCGCACTAGGATGATTACACTTTCAGTTGTAGATGCTTTAAGCAATCGAGTTCCGGTGAGGGGACGTTTAGGCAGCGGAGGGCCGGAGGTTAATGCGAGCTCTGAACAGATCACGGGTAGACGCTGTGTAGACGGGTGGGTAGTCCTGTGGGCGGGGATCCCTGGCGATCTTACATAACCGTAACCTTACATATGATCTCTGTGCCGGGTCAGGTCAGTAAGAGCCGAGGCGCGATTTGGTGTGTTCTGGGTCGTTTGAGGGACGGTCTAGCTGCTGGGTTTTGGTTGAGCGAGCGGTGAAAAGCGTGGCCAGTTGCGAGTAAAGGCAATGCATGCATGGTTCAAGTTGAGCACCGACGAAACGTTACGATTGTCTGTAACTCTGCTCTGTGGTCGCTGAAGCCCTGCTGAACCATTTCGCTGGTTCCATTCAAAGCCGTAATAACCGCAGATACTTGCGAGACAGAAGCTTTATCTTGCCATTTCTACAGCTTTGTACATAGGGGCTCTGTACAGGCTAGTTAAGGCATCAGGGTACACGGTGGCATACAAGTGATTGTGCGCGAGTGGTGGGTATCGCGAGTCCTGTGCTGGGTATTTTGTAAGGATTCATTGTTGGTTCTCTTTCTGTAAGAGATATTGTCCTAAGTGTTTATCGTGATTGTTTTTGGTCCTTTGTTTGATATACTTATCACCATGTAGATTGATTCCTAACTGCCAGCCTTCATATGCTCTTTTTTCAATGCATAATGCTACGATGGCCAACTGTGCTGATTGCGATACTGATATCTATAACTCCGGTCCGGTCCTATGATTGTCAGTCTGTGAGGAGTACTTATTTGTACGGGTCGTTGCTAAAATTGTGCTTTCTTTGATACAAAAAGGCGCGGAACGTTAAGATGCAAGTGTTCGCTCGCATGGTTCGCAGAATGCTTGCATCTTTGAGCTGTCGGTGCCCACACACACTTCGAATCATATGGAAATGGATCAGCTTCAGTAAAGAAGTGAGGCCCCTGACTTTTATACTCTGATTGCAGTAACTATACCTTTAGCAACGACTTGTGCTTATGTTGTAGTCTATTCCGATTGCGTGGAAAGTTCATTTACACATGATCTCCTTTGTTTGCGCCAAGGTAATAGCAATGTTTTGTGCGATTTAAGTTGAATTTGTATAACCGCAGCTGTGTATCCAATGTGGGCACTCACCGTTTGTGAAATAGTGGCCGAAAGGTTGTACTTGGTACTTGACCCTGCACCTGTGATTCCTTGAGCTCAACGCTGAATACCTGCTCTTTCTAAGCGTGGCCTCAGAGGAAAGTCTAGATAAAGGATAAAGGTACAGATACTTTGATGTCAGTTTAAGAATTGATTGCTCTGCACCAGTTGTGTCACATTACGAGAGCTTGTGTCTTGTTTCACGGCCTTTCTACAGTAATTTTCTGAACCAGAAATTCTAAGAGGTTTGCCGTTTGCTGATGGAGTGGTGCATTTTGACTGTATCTGTGTACATATGATGGTGTTCAGTATTGAGGGCGTGGAGTTTTAGCTTAAGGATGGCTTGAGTAAGGCACGGTTATCATGCATTGCTCGCCGCTGTGTGCATCTAGATTCCATTGTGTGCGTAACAACACCTGTTATTATACGGAGTAGCGGAAGCAAGATCACGTTTACCTACGTGTGTTCGTAGCTGTGAGCCGACAATAGCATTTGTACTGAACCGACGTGTGTTTTAATATATACTGCAGAAATAAGTATTTTTATTGTGTAAAGATAAATTTAAGGAGTGGTAATAATAACCCATAAGGTGTGAATGATTTTCCCACCTCGTCAAAAATTATATACTCGTAACTAAAAATTAATATGCAAACGACAGCGTATGAATTGTTGTCAGTGTCCCAGCTCATGTCTCGACGTCAACATATGAAAATGGATTACGTCATTGTACCGCCGTGGGTACAAAACATGGGTTATAAAAGATTTGGTAATGATGGGTGTGCATTCAGACTTTCCTAGTCAGCAAAGTTAGCAAATGAAATTGAAATCCATGAACCTTACTATATTCTAGCCAGTTATGGTGACAGATTCAGTGCCGGTATCATAACATCGTGCCATTCTAACACCATTCACACCCAGGTGAAAGGCTCCATCAGTTCACGATTATCATGTCACAGTGTGTATCGCTCTATCATGCATGCTACGTGTGTCTGTTGACATTTCCTCCCCTCACTGGCCGTCGTTGTATGCTATCATCCTTACTCTCCCTGAAGCTACCCTAAGCTTTGCTGACGACAGTCGAGCGGTCCCTCTTATGACCCGCATGATGATAGGTCAATTGGTATACATATACCGCCTTGGGTCATTCGTGCGAGACGCAAAAACCTTCACGCTGTGTTGTAGCGGAAGTGTTACTCTAGTGCCCCGTATGTGTGGGAATCGTTACGCATTTACCCCTTTACCCTGCCGGGGAGCGGAAGTGCCCCTCCCTGCCATTGACCATTTAGTTCATAGCCGCCCACACCTACCCCGATCCGCCTGACCGCGTGAGAGAGTCTGGCACCGGGCGAAAGGTCGAAATAACTCGCACCGTGACGTGTCGCGGCTGGCCGGCAGCCAGGCCGATAGCTGGCCCAGCTGCCAATTGTGCCCGCCGGCGTGGTCGCCGCAGACCACCAGTTCCGGGCGCCATCATCGAGCGTGCGGCGATCCTATATACTTATCAGTAGGAGGGCGTTCGAAATTTTTATATGAAGTCTTACAAATGTGGTTATAACCATAAAACTATGCCTATATATCGCTGTCCCTATGCCTATATATCGTTGCCTCGAGATATGGTTCTCCCTGTGTCTTTGACATGCGCAATAAATAGCTATCAATGGGCGCCCTGAAGATTCTTCTAAACGTGTTCACTGTTCATGTAATCTGTCATTGTCATTCGTTGTGTCGCAGTTGATAAGGTCTTTACTGAAGAATTGATAATATAATATGGTGTAAGGTACTGATGTCTTGCACTGCTATCTGCCACGATGGGATAAGTCAACAAGCCTGCTATCAATCGGGTAGTGTATTTGGTTAGGCAGGCCCTCAGGGTGACCCTTCACAGCATAGATAACCCCGGATGTATTGCGCGCCCGGACGGACCCTGTTGCGCATGTTCACAGCAGACATCTTTGTGCTCGAAATGTGCGCAAGATGCGCAGCCGTGGCTGCCGTAGTCGATCAAGGCACTTTACGACTCGTTTCATCAACGCCTCCACGCCAATTTGCCATCCACAATTCAGTGCCGATCTCACTTAAAAGTTCGATATGTTCGACAAAAATCACTCGACTAGTGTGCTCCCAGCAATAAGCTCGGACGGCATTGTCCGTAACGGGTTGGCAGAACAGGGAAGACATTACACAGCGTTCGTTCTCTCCCATCTGTTCCTTTCGTATCACTTAATCAGCATCGTTCGTCTATGTTAGGGCGCCAGGTGCTCTGTCTCAACAGGCTGGCCATCTCTTCCTGACAAGCCTCGTACGCCACTGTACTCGCCGTTTGCTCACCGTGAACTCGCTCATCTCCATGCACATCGCCTTCATCTCCTCACCGCACTCCGCGCACCACCGAGTGTCTATTTCCACCGCATTTTCGCGCACCACCGGATGTCTATTTCCACCACCCGCTCGGCGCTCGGCGTCGGCCGATGAGCTGCGCGATAACGGGCACCACTCACAACACCCTCTGTTTATCTGAATCGTCGGGCTCTTGGCGTCGTCTCCGGCACCCACGCCCATCTACTTCCGGGGCTTGGCGGCGGCCGTCAGGCACGCCACGTACTGGTTCTTGAACACCACGGGTGCCTCGTGTTCGTTCAGGAAGTTCTGCTGCGGCCGCGTGCTGCGGTAGGGATTCTTCCTGGGCGGCAGCAGGACGTCCACCTTCTGCTCCTGCTCGATGCGCGCCACGTCCTGCGGACACTCGAGCAGCGTGTAGCCGCTGAGCACGAGCGGCACGCCGTCCCGCACCAGGTACGGGATCGTCTCGCGCCACGTGTCGCGCCGCTGGTGGCCGGCGAACCGGTGCAGGCCGGCGTTGAAGGCGGCGATGACGTCCGGCGGCCGGAACTGCGGGCTGCGGCAGTACGTGTGGTAGGCGGTACTCGGCTGCAGCTCGCACGTCAGTCGCCGGCCGGCGGCGCGGCACGCCGCAGACGTGAAGTCGTGCTGCGTGACGCCCGGCCGGCCACCGGCTGCCTCCAGCTCGAGGCCGATGAACACCACGTGCAGGCGGCGCAGGCGCGGCAGCAGGTGCAGCAGGAAGCTTCCCCAGCGCCCCAGCGGGTGGCAGTCGGTGGCGTGCTCGGCGCCCACCACGTGCACGGTCAGCTCGGTCCGCTGGCTGATGTGCACCTCCTCGGCGACGGGGATGTTCTGTAGCGCGAACAGCAGCGTCAGCGGGTACGAGGCGTAGTCGGTGAGCACGGTCAGCGGCACGGGTCCGAGCGCCATGGCGCGCTGCGGTCCCAGCAGACTGACCACCAGCAGCTCCCTGATATGCGGCGGCAGCATCTCGTACTCTGAGAGCACCGTGTCCGGCAGCGGCGGCTCGCACACGCCGTGCGAGTTCTGGTAGCTGTGGATGTCCAGCAGCGTGCGCAGGTCCTTGCAGTACTTGGAGTGGTTCTTGCGCAGGTGGTCCTCGGAACAGAAGCTGACCGAGTGGCAGTTGGCGCACGTGTGTAGCTTCTCCGGGTTGGTCTCGTGGCACGTATCGCAGGCTCGCGGGTACAGGAACATCTCCTTCTCGTACGCCGCCATCGGACGACCAAGCATCTCTTCACACACGGCCATGTGCTTGAAGCGGATCTTCTTCCACTGTTCCGGGCTGGGGACGTTGAGCGCCTCTCGATAGATGTGGTCGGTGCCCAGATATCGCACTCGACGTGTGATGACCTTGCAGAGGGCGCGATGCATCGGCCAGTGTGCTCGCTGGTGCTCTGCTGAGCAGTACGCCACCAGCCGGCAGCTGCCGCACGACTTCAGACGGTGCTGCTTGGTGTGCAGTCTCTTACACACGTGGCATGCGTGTGCGGTAAAGACAGGACGTGCTGGCAGCATGTCAGCGCCCTGCTGCATCAGAGAGGCGTACGTGCGCCCTTCGTCCTCCGGCAGGAAAAGTGTCCGGTCTGGCAGGATGGGCCGGGAGTTGCTAGGTGTTTTGCCAGCAGGCTTTTGGTCTTCTGCCTTTGCTTCGTTCGGAAGAGAGCTGGTGATAAGCTTGGTTTTGGGATCAGTCTTTGCTGTTGCTGGTTTGGACTCAGGCTCAGGAACATTAACCACAGCTTCTGCTATGTCTTCCAGCTTGGACTTCTCCTTCACAGGGCTTGCAGGCGCGGCATGTTCAGGACTGGCAGGCGCAGCTTGTACAGGACTGGCAGGCGCGACTTGTACAGGACTGGCAGGCGCGACTTGTACAGGACTGGCAGGCGCGGCTTGTACGGGACTGGCAGGCGCGGCTTGTTCAGGACTGGCAGGCGCGGCTTGTACAGAACTGGCAGGCGCGGCTTGTATAGGACTGGCAGGCGCGGCTTGCACAGGACTGTCTGACGCGGTTTGCATTTCGGTCTGCATTTGTTGCAGCTCTTGTGTCCATGAGGGGGCGACGCTGAATACGGGTGCGCCTGCTAATTGTGCACCTAGTGAATATACGACGCTTGGTTCTTCTGTGAGTTTAATCGGGACATCATTTAGGGTCGTGTCAACCTCCGTTTTTCTTTGGGCTGGCTGCTGCGTCTCGACCAGCTCGCGCTGTGTTTCAGTCAGGTTGTCTGGAGACTCAATTTCGATTGTTATTTTCGACTCGGTTTCTGCCGTATCTGGTTGGCTAGTATCTGTGGATGTATCTGGCTTTTCGACATTTCCTTTTTCAGCCAGTTTGGGTTGTAGATCTTCAACAATAGTGGGAGTATCTGATTTACTCGAAACGTCTTTGTCAGCTGTAGTTGGCCCAGTCTCATGGGGACTGAAAACAGTCTCCGTCAATTCTGTAGTTATTTGATCTGTACACGAGGGTTGTATGGTAGGCGGAGTGGTTGTTTCGCTGTAAGAGGGATGTGCCTGGGATGGAACGCCGGAGTCTTTCGGGGAAGCATCTACGGCGTTCTCCTCTAACGGTTTGTGTAAATTATCCTGCACTGGTTCATCGTGTGCCTGTGTTGTTGAAGATGGTTCTGTTTTTGCTTCCTCTGTGTATGTTGACTCGGCTTCCGTGGTGTTTGCGATGTCAGCAGTTTCTTGCTCGGGTACGCATGGAATGATTTGCGTCTCGGTTGGCGCTACCGCCACAGGCTGTGGGAAACTGCTTCCCTCCTTTGTTGGGGTGTCTTTGTCGAGCGTTTCCACGGCAGGCCTGATCGGCTCCTCATGTGCGGGAGGTGTCTGCCGGTCACACGAGGACTGCTGAGTTTCAATGGACTCTGAGCTGCTTTTGCGACCTCCTGATCGCATCTTCTTTTTCCTGCTGCACCGTTTGGTGGCTACCGGTGATTTTGGTACTCCCTGTTCGGTAAACTGAATTACCTCTTCATCCAGCTCCTTGACAGGAACTGTGCCGTCTTCATTGAGGCCCAGTTTTTCGTTAAGCTCCTTTGATGGTGACTCACGCTCTTTCATGTTAGCAGACTCATTTGATTCGTTGGAATTTGAATCATTCTCTTTACTGGCTAGTAGTGGGGTTCCTGGTGTGGTCACAGCAATGTTGGGTGGAAGCTCGCTATTGCTTGTCTGCACAACGGATTGGCTATGGGTATCGCTTTTTGCTGGAGTTGATGCCATGATTGGCGATGTCAGTTCTGCAGAGGTAGCTGAATCCTCGGTTGTGAGCGACTCAGGGATGACTTCTGCGACTTGTGTGGATACTTTGTCCGTGTCTTTAGCTGAAACTGAAATGTCCTTTGCAATATTGTCGCT
Source organism: Amphibalanus amphitrite (assembly GCF_019059575.1). NCBI lineage: Eukaryota > Metazoa > Arthropoda > Thecostraca > Balanomorpha > Balanidae > Amphibalanus > Amphibalanus amphitrite. The sequence goes on along the minus strand of NW_024882427.1, from coordinate 35,044 downwards.
GGCGTCTTCTGTAGCCGTCACTTCAACAGGTACAGACGGAATGTCGATGGGCGTGGTGTTTGGTATGCTAACCGTCTCCATCCCAGCGTTGCCTTTACCTTTATCCAGCAAAGGTGATGTCACGCCGTCCTTCGCGTCAACCGGCAGTGAGATCGTCTCCTTCTTTTCTCCAACAAGGTGCTGAGGTGTAGTTGACTGACCTGCTTCCTCCGCCTCGGTTTGAAGCTGCTCTGATGAAAGTCTTACATCTTGCATCATCGTCTGTACAGGCGTGGACCCTAGATCGTCCCCCACTGGTGTCACTGTGCCCTCGTCTCCGATGTCCTGGTAGGAGAAGGGTCCGTCGTCCAGCGTGTCGGCGGTTCCCGGCTCGCTGAGCTCCAAGTCGGGCTCGGTGCGCAGGCTGTCGAGCTGCTCTCCGGGCGCAAGGCCTTCGCTGAGCGGAGAGGCAGTGAAGCCGCGCAGCGCAGCCATGGTCACGTCACTCTGCCGACCGGCCAGCACCACGTCCTCGAAGTAGTCGTCCAGCTCAGTCTGCGGCGACAGCGGCGACACGGCCGAGTTGAACGTGCTGCGCCGCGACCGGCTGCCGTCCGAGGTCGGCGAGAGCGGCTGCTCGCCACTGACCGTCGAGCCCTCCGTGTTCACCGTGATCTGAGCCGTGATGGGAGTCGGCTCTGGAACCGGCTCGGTGGAGATGCTCGGCGCGTCAGCGCCTTGGTAGAGTTTACTCTCCGTCCATCTGTTGCAAGCCTCTGCTTCACCACTGGGTTCAGCGCTCTCTTCGGGTGCCTGGTGGTCGTCTGGATTGAAGTGGTCACATTTACCCTCGTACAGAGGGTAACTCTTGTTGCTGCTATCGCTTTCATTGCTTGATTGCCGTGCATGGTGGACGGTTTCGGCGGAGTCGTGGAACGGCTTGTCAAACCAGGTCTGCTCACTAGAGAGAACAGGTTGAGCAGCTTCAGTGGTCGCCTTTTTCGCAGATGACGCTTGCGCATCATGAGCGTTCGATTCTGCCTGCTGAGTTTGTGCCAGTCGTGCAAAGTGATTAGCTTCAGCTTCATCGTGCATAACTTTGTCATACCAGGTATTTTCGTCAAATTGAACGTTCTGTTTTGGAAGCAATTCACCAGCTGAATCTTCACCTTTATTTGAGCTCGTCATGGCTTCAGTTTTTGTTTCAGTGGCTGAACTGTCATCGTCGATAGTTACAGGCAAGGTTGTCGATGCAGTTACTTCATTAGTTGATGGAACCCGTTCTCCCAAGTCTCCTTGGTTCGTTATTTTACATCTTGATAGCCTTTCGTAATAATCTGTTTCGGCACTGTCATGAAGCATCTTATCGTACCAAGTGCTCTCAGTGGGTGCGACTGACTGATGAGATAATCCTGGAGCGACCACCACGTCTGCGCTTGGCTCCTTTGGCTCGGAGGGCGTTTCCATCGGCTTGTGCTCACTTTCTGCCCTCACTTCTTCCGTCGCCATGCCATCTTCTTGGCCATCACTGCCTGCGTGCTTTGATGCCATCTGTTCGTAATATTTTGCCTCAGCTGCGTCATGACTAGTCTTGTCGAACCATTCAGTTACTGTTGATGGAATACTGGGAACTTCTCCAGCAGAACTTGATTCCACCGGTGGTACTGTTTCCATCGTTTCCATAGATTTTTGATCACTTTGTACCCTCATTTCTTCCTGCACCATGCCATCTTCTTGGTCATCACTGCCTGCGTGCTTTGATGCCATCTGTTCGTGATATTTTGCTTCAGCTGCGTCATGACTGGTCTTGTCGAACCATTCAGTCACTGTTGATGGGATACTGGAAACTTGTCCAGCTGAGCTTGATTCCATTGGTGCTACTGTTTCCATTGCTGCCTCTGGTAGGTTTCCTGCATGAATTTTGGCAGCTTCAGTCCACTGACTTTCGGTGTTATCCTTTGAGATGGCTGCGATATTATCGTCGTTCGGGTGTTCTTTGTCAGATTTCGCTGGATCTGGAATTACAATATCTGTTGTACTTGCCGTTTCCGTTATTTGCATTTCCGTAGTAGTCTCTTCATCTAAACTGAAGGACTTTCTGAATCCTTCTTGGAGATCACCATTTGTAGACAATAGAATGTCAAAGGCGTCAGCTGTACCTTGGGCTTTCAAGACATCATCTTCCGTCTTTGACTCTTCCTCTGTCTCCAGGCTGTTCGCGCCTTTTTTGGCTGTTCTGGTGATGGTGTTTTCTGCGCTTGTGTCTTCTTTCGTCTTGTTTTCAGTGTCACTGCTTTTCGCATCACTTTCTTTCAGATCTTCATCGCCGAAAGAATCTTTAAAGCCTGATTCCAAGTCCTCACCAGTAGACACCAACAAATCAAACACATCTGGTGCGTCTTTGGTACTTAGGTTTGCCGCGTCACTCGGCTTCTCCAAAACGGGTGTCTCGCTGGTACTTTTGGCTTTCAAGACCACATCATCTTCCATTTTTGACTCTTCCTCTGCCTCCAGCGACGAACCACACACGTCCACCTTTACCGAACTATTTGCTGGAGGAGATTCCACAGGCGTCTCGACTTGTTCCATTGTTTCTTTGTCTAGACTGCCTTCGAATGCATCTTCCTCGCCGAATGCGTCCATGAATCCAGCCTGAAGATCATCACCCGCTGACATAAGTACATCAAAAGCATCAGGTGCATCGCGCGTCTCCTGTTTTATGCTTTGAAGGGCGTCTTCTGGTTCTTGCGCATCTGCTTTGCTTTCCGGTAATGCTACTGGTGTTTGGCTGAGCCCATTTGCCTGTTGCTGTTGTTCACTTGAAACATCTTCCGAAGCAAATGAATCTTTGAAACCCTCTTCGAGGTCATCATCCGTCGAGAGCAGAAGGTCGAATGCATCTTGTTTAACATCGCCTTTCGTGGTGGAAGCATCGATGAGCTCGATAGTTTCTCGAAGCTCGATCGAGCTCACGGTTTTTGCTTCCTGCTCAAGCTCATGTCCTTTTTCAAGCCCGCCCACTTTGGCCGTTCTGGTGATGGTGTTTTCTGCGCTTGTGTCTTCTTTCGTCTTGTTTTCAGTGTCACTGCTTTTCGCATCACTTTCTTTCAGATCTTCATCGCCAAAAGCATCTTTAAAGCCTGATTCCAAGTCCTCACCAGTAGACACCAACAAATCAAACGCATCTGGTACGTCTTTGGTACTTAGGTCTGCCGCGTCACTCGGCTTCTCCAAAACGGGAGTCTGGCTGGTTTCTGCAGGCCGGATAGTCTGTTCTTGCTCGTCGGGCCTGACTTCTTCAAGCTCTTCTCGGGCCTGGTCTTCCGAACCAAAGGCTTCATTGAAGCCAGCTTCTAGACCTTCATCAGTTGAGCGCATCAGATCAAAGACGTCTGGCGACTCGGCAACACTTTCTTTGAGCTTCTCGGCCAGATGAGAACATTCTACTTGTTTAATTTCATCTGCTGTAGCTTGTGTAGCTGTTACTGTCGATTCGTTTGCCGGAGAGCATTGTCTATCGTTGCTGGGATCCTCAGACAGCTCCTTTGCTTGCGACAAATGTGCTATTTCAGGCTGTCCCACTGACGAAAATCCTGTGGTTGTTTCTTGTTCATCTTGTATTGACTTGTCCGCGCTGATTGCTGGCTTTTCTGTTTCAGCCTCTGAAGCCTGCCTGAACTTCTCTTTGAGAGCCCCCACAGATGAAAGCAGGCGTTCAAATTCGTTCAATGAATCCTTCGCAGTTTCTTGTGGTTTTTTGTTTACTTCAAATTGGGATATGCCATCCGTTGTCTCTGTTGCTTCATGAACGTGAGAGTCTTCAATGACAGTATTCGATTCGGCTTCTACTTCTTTTGCCAGTTCACTTCCTTGTTTATTAACAGCTTGTTCCTTGTCCTCTGACTCACTTTTCCTCTCACTCTTCTTCCTTCTTCTTTTCGTTTTCTTCGTTTCCACCGTTGTCCACTGATCCTCGACAGGTTCCTGGATAGTGGGTTCTGTCACTTCGTCATTCTTGCCGTCTTCATCAGTCTTTGTGACTTCTGAATAATTTGAAGGATCTGTGACCGGTTGGGCTGTTACATCAGAACAAGCGTCTACCTTGTTCACATTTTCCTGCACGGTAATCTCTTTTTCAGTTTCGCTTTGGGACTTCTTTCGCTTGTCCCTATGCCGCTTATGTTTCTTGCCGCTCTTAGCACTCGGTTCGTGCTCACCGGCTGTGCTGGGCTTGTCCTCCGGTTCTTGAACTGTTGTTTGTAACGATGCTTCAACTGCGTGTTTCCCCTTCTTCTTTTTCTTCTTGTCCTTCTTTGCATCGGTTACTCCATCTCCAAGTTCATCAGCTGGTTGTTCCGCCTTCGGTGACTCCGGTGAGGTAACTGTCCCGGCCAGCATGTCACTCTGCGAGGTGGATGGTAGGTCAGCTTCCTTCTCCTTTTCAGAGACACAACTCTCAGCAATGTCAGCTACTGGTTCCTCGGAAATCTCCTCACTGACGGGAACAGCTTCGCATACCTCTTCAGTAGCAGCATCAGGTGCACATTCGGTTGAAGCTAAACCATCGCTCGACCCTTCCATCATCAGAGGGTTCCTTGCGTCTTGAGGATTATCTACATTTTCGTCGATAGAGCTTTCTTGGTGTTGCTCCTGGCTCATAGTAGCCAGTTCCGCCGACTTTGTCTTGCTTGGCTCATTTTTCAAAATGTCTTGATCCGAAGGTGAAACTGTGTCAACTTGAGCACTTGGTATATTTGCTTCTTGATTTTGGGGAATTTCCACAGCTTCGTCAGGCTCCAGTGGTATGGATTCAACTGTTTCTCGATCTAGGTTTGGAGCGTCGACCACCTCCCATGTGGACATACACACGTCGTCAGCTTGGTCGGGAACCTCGGCCTGCTCGGTTGGGACAGCTGCCTCGGCGAGCGCCACGCCGTCCGGAAGCGCGGCTTCTTGTATTTCCTCGACTTCAGTGGCCTTTTCTGCAGTTTGCAGAACCTCCTGTACCTCCTGCTGCACTTTATATGCGTCATGTGGCGTTGCTGCATCGTTTGCCTCATCCTGAAAAGCAACAGCGCCAGGCATTGCAGAGACCGATTCCGCAACTTTTGATGGCCTCTGTTCAGTCACTTCATTGGCAGCTTGTTCAGTTGGTGTTTGTGGAACAGCCTCTGGTACTACATGAACTGGCACCATATCAGAATCCACTTCTGAAGGCTCTGAAGCCTCCGCCGCTTTTTCCTGTTCCGTAACATTGTCAGCCTCCTTTTCCTGCCGAGTCAGTTCTTCAGCAGCTTCAGCTTCCTTCCGCTGCTCTGAAACTACTGGGCCGGCTGCGTCAGACTGTGTCGGTACCGGCTCCTGCTGCTGCTGAGGAGCCGTGGTCGTCTCCTGCGCCGCGAGCATCCTGCCCATCCTCTCCGCGGCCAGCCGGAGCCTGCGCTCCTTGCCCGACTCCACCGAGGCCCAGAGCGTGTCGGCCATGGCCTCCATCGTCTTGCGCTCGTTCTTGGCGTTGTTTCTGCGGACGGTCTGCGGCAGAGAGTCGCCGCCGCCGCCCGCCCGACGGCGGCCCATCGTCACCTGCGGACACAAGAGGCGCCCTGTCAGCCGTGACGTGATGGAGCATGACAGGTCCTTCTGGGTTCTTGGGGAAGGGTCAAGGGGGGAGAGGGAAGGGGAGCTTCGAGACATCAGACAGTGCAGTGATATGACGCGCAGCCTCAGTTGTCACATTTCATCATCACTGGACTTCAAGATTCAACATATACTGTACCTATCGCAATCGTTTAGGATTTTAAATCTGTTGCAGTGAGGTCGCGAAAACTGGTCATGTTTTTATAAAGGCGGTAAGGTTGAAGTGAGACTGGGACGGCTGTAACCTGGATGTGTTTGGTCGGCCTCTTTTGTTTCTTTGGTGAATATGCAGTGTTGTGCTGAAATGACATGCAATCAACTTCAACAATATCGGCGTGACATGCGAGTCGCTTCATCACTCTTGGTACCCACCGGCCATCCATTTTGTTTAACTACGATTCAACGTATTGACTCAAGGTTTCTTATGGATTCACGAGTCATGAGCAAATAATTAGTCGTAGTCATGGATAGCTGGACACTATGAACATCAAAGGGGTGCAGAGAACTGCTAACTATGGGTGAATTCGCTCGAAAAAAACAACCCGATGCCATATTTCCTATCACTTCGTGTTTGACAGTGCTGGAAGTGCTTCACACTCACATATGTCAGATAATGAGGAGGATGGGATGTTCCTGTTCCATCGATCGAGATTTCACAATGCTTTTGTCTTTTGTTTTGGAGTGAGCACAGAGCTCAGTTCATCGAAGAACCGTTGCTGATGTTTTCACAGAAGCACTATTCCCTCTTTATTCAATGACATTTGCAGTAGATCCTTCTCTTCAGTCCTTGCCAGATGTCACTTTTCATTGACAATTTTGCAATAAAAACCTTCCGCTTGCCAGCCAGCACGGCTTGCACAGTCTGTGGTGATCGTGAAGCAAGTCATGGACACAGCTAGCTGACATTGCTGAACCAGGTGCTTCTCAGATGCGGGCAGCAATCTCTGACGACCCATTGCAAACATCATAACATGGGCGTGCTCGTTTTGACCCTCAGACTACACGGGCCCCGTTCTGACGTCATCAGTCAGCTGACGGTATACGATGTTTGCTTTGCTATCAGTCGTGCTGTGAACAGATTTACTGAACTTGAGAGGGCGATGGAGCGGGTGAACTAAGAATGACGAAATACACGCGAATGCGGCCGGATGAACAAAGTCAAATTGAGGGTTGATTATTGTCGAATGTCATTTTGTCGAACAGCTGGATGACACTACCCATGATGTGTTTTATCTGCGCCGTATGTGATTGTTGTTTTTATCATTGCGTCGGATCTTTCAACTCCTCTTTGGCTGGGCACCGGGCCCGATTGTCTTCTCTCAGTATCGGCCGATATCAGACAACACCATGATAGTGCACAGGCGGCTAAGCCCCACACCCTTTTACAAGGGGCGCGCTGTGCAACGCTGACGGGGCGGCAGCTCTGCGCAAACGGAGTCGATGACTCGGCGTCTGAGTCGAGTCGGTTGCACGGCGGTGGCTGACTCAGGGCTGAGGTGATGTCATGTCTGGCGACGGCCCACGGCACAGGGCGGCATGGGTGTTGGCTGTGGTGATGGGTTACAGGCGCTTAAATCTGTGAAGTCTCCAAGGTGGTGGGCGTGTCATGCATCGACATAGTCTTTGAGGTTTTGGCGTGGAAAGCAGATTAAAGAGGGGTTCAAACAGCGATAGGGGAATGGTATCTGGTAGAAGCCGTTGGAGGTTCGATTGGACCGGCCGGGCCAGTGCAGTGGCGGCGGTGCGAAACGAGGTAAATGAACCGGTAAAAAAGGCGATTTAAGTCGGTCAAGACTCAAGACAGCAGCAGGAGGAGGCATGAGTCGGCGAAGACGGCAGCAGGGGTCGATTGGAGACGGTAGAGGTCGGCGTGGTTTGCCAGAGTGCAGCGCGGGGTGGCGGAGAGCAGCTGCCCCCCCCCCCTCCGCCAGACCTCTGGCCAGCTGGTGTCAGCTGTCGGGGCCAGGGGAGGCCCCACGCTGGGGGGCGGTCCGACCCAAGGTCCGACCGGGGTGGCCCGTCTCGGCTCCGGTTATCACGCTATCAGCGGAATGGACGCCCACGCCGTCTGACGCGTGCCGGAATCGACACTCGGTAGGGCAAGTACATTGGCGGCAATGGTAGGGGTCCGCTCTGCGTCTTGCTGAAATCTGTGGAACGGTCGGAAAGACATAAGGATCGATATATGTTTGTCCGAGTTATACAGAACCACAATGGTGCATCGGTTTGTTGATACGAACCGAGAAAACAGTCGGAATTTTCCGGTTCATGATTGTTGGGCACTGCTCCATTGTGGAATAATCAGACCGATGGTGGTCACACAAAAAGAATACTATGCATGGATTGTCGAGAGCAAGTTCACAATGAGAGTGATTTGGGTCGTATTGTTGCCTGATCTACTGCTGCTGAACAGGTTTTCACCTAGATCTTGACACAGTATTTGTAAATCGCGCTCTACTTATATCATAGCTTGGCCCCCGTGAATGGATGATTATTTATACCGATATTCCTAACGGAACCATTAAGCCTGCAGTGGGCCGTCTGCCGCCCTGCCAATTGATAAACAGTCTGTGACTGCGAATAGGGCGGCTTGGGACTGCGACCTCTGGTCTCCTTCATCGAGACAGCTGCCTAAAAACAACTCGCATCAGGTGCCACTGTTTTCCTTTCGTTCACTCAGAACAACACATTTTCCTTCTGGTAGATTGAAATGCTGACGGCAGATGAAGGCGCGAACGTCTGTGAAATTGAGCCCGATCATTGCCGGTGTGGTGAGCACTGAGCCATCGTTATTGTTGGCCATCGCCTATGTCAGCCGCAGTGTGTTCAGTGTCCTCTGGACTGCGCATACGCGCTCTGTGCCAAAGCCAACGCCGGGTGGTATGTAGATATGTGTCTGCAATGTGCATGTGTGCAGCGCCGGAGGCAGCTAGTTCGGCACGGTGCGCCAGACCGGTAAAAGCTCCACACTCCACTGAAAAGGCGGGAGGTGTCAATGCCTTGAAACTGTGCTCTGTGACCGACCCTCAACTCATCGATGAGGTTACGGCATTCATAAATTAGTGACTGTCAATGAAATGTGTTATTGCAGTGGCATTTCTTGAAAGGCGGTCGGCTCTTTTGAATGACAGCACACTTAATTAACCTTCACTGTGCTGGAATGAGTCACAATGAACCATCAAGATAATTAACCAAAAATGATACTGAAAATCGCGTACCTATTGGTTTGCACCAAAAATGTGTTTACAATGTCCGTTCAAGGTTACTACTAACTGCTTCTACAGTGATGTGCTTGGTTTTGTACAGGAAATGAACCCAGAGGTTTTTAATTTTTATGTACCTAGCTCTGATTGATTTTAGAAACATGATATCTTTACTACGGTCGATCCCCGCCAGCCGCGTACCCCACATTTTTGTCCCACTGCGTAAATTATTCGTAATTCTTGTTATAAAATTAAAAAATATTATCCTTCAGACTCCTTCAGTGGTGCTTAGCTTGTCAGCTGTTCTCGTTCCCACGGAATCCGTTTTTTTTTTTTTTTTGTCGGAAGCATTCGGAAGCAGATTGTCATCCATTGTGACCAGTGAGGACTGCGTTTTGTCCTTGTGGATCTCGCGTCATGCATGCTCTCCACCACGAGAATCCTTGATGCGTCTCTCCTGAGGAATTCAAATATGCTCGGCGCCTCCTTCAAACAATAGCCGAATGACAGGTCAGCCCACACTCGAGGCGCGACCCAGGGTCTCCGTAGGTGACGTCATGGCTGCCACATCATGTGACGTCGGTGATGCCACAGCACGGAGGAGGGAGCGGCGCACGCTCGTCCCTGAGTCGTGTCGTGCTCAGCGCCGCACCTCTGGTGTACAGCACGGTCGCTATCGGACGGTTTACAGCTCATTGGACCGCTGAATGGGGCACGACGTGACTGGGTGTTGAGTGTTGGTAGGTTCTCGTCCGTTTATGCAGGTGTTTTGAAAACACGAGATATTCGTGCATTGGTTCGAGGCGGGGCGAGAAATTCTGGCATAAACAGAAATGATTGATTTTCACACACAAGAACGGCTACGCTGTCAGCTGTTGAACTTGTGTCATGTGTGCGATCTGAGTCACACTAACACAATAACATCCGGCAATGCCCTATCGACGGCCGAGAAAAATGCGCTGATAGGAGAGCTGTGAAGCCTGAGAGGTGCGCCACGGCGGTCGTGGTAGACGCCAAACCCAGCAGCATTGACTGATTTATCGTGTCTCGAGAGATGACTGAGTACAAGTACGGACTGTGTCCCGGACATGACTGGACCGCGCAGATCAGATAGACCGTTACAGGCAGGGATGCGGAGCCGTGGAAATTTCGGACGGCTCCGGCTCCAGCTCCGGCTCCGGAGAAAAAATCGGCTCCGGCTCCGGCTCCGGCTCCGGGTGAAATGTCATGGCGGCTCCGGCTCCGGCTCCGGCTCCGAGTAAAATGATTCGGCTCCGGCGGCTCCGGCTCCGGCGGCTCCGGCTCCGGCTTCTACTCAGTACATCCCCTATGCGATCAATTAAATACGGGTGGAAGAAAAAAGGCGATGGGATTGGTACACGTTGCTTCTGTATTTGTATAACAAGGCTATTTTGAATACCACATTGTTTTACGCATTGTACTGTCAAACCGAACTAGGTAAATAATTGTTTCCTCTTAAGAAAAGGAGCCGGAGTCGCCCCCTTTTTTGACGGCTCCGGCTCCGGCTCCGGCTCCGGGCTATATTGTTTCACGGCTCCGGCTCCGGCTCCGGCTCCGGGCAAAATATGCCGGCTCCGGCGGCTCCGGCTCCGGCTCCGGCTCCGGCTCCGCATCCCTGGTTACAGGGCGTCGGTACCTGTCGTGTATGCCTGCTGGTGCATATCTATCGCCCATTGGTTCCTACGTCAATCCTACCGTTCAAACTCGTTCGGCCACTGACTTTGGCACATGTACCTAATACCTATGGTATATTTGTTTTATCGCACAAAAAGTGACAAAAGTAACCATTTCTGGCAGAAGATGTTACGGCTTGTTCTTTGCCGGAAAACTGCATTTTTTTGTAATCCGTTGTCACCAAGGTCTCAATAAAAGGTATCAATCCATGCTTTTAGCATATGCTCTTTTGTGAACAGTTTGCCCAAAGACCAAAACCACGAAATAAGGAATGGTCAAAGTTATAGCATATGATATATCTATAAGATAATCCTGCCAAGAGCTGTAGTATCGTGGCAGTAAATACCGGGGAATCTCCGGATTATCCGCATTAGGGAGGCTCGCCGCTATCAGGAGATACAACGCTCGGAAATAGTCCGGCGTAGGTACGCCTTGATTGGCTATCGGGTGCAATGTCTTGCTATCGACTGATAGAGGGATATATGACTCACAGGTCCGCGTCGAAGCCCACACGATTTCAGTACCTTATAGGATAGGTATTCGGGACGTGGTTCTACGTGGTCTTTTTTTTTTACTTAAATCGTCCCATTTTTTGACCGCTGTCACTGCTCAGTGCTCAGTTGCAGAGAAATACCTAAGCTAGCTCCTCATTCCTTCTAAAAATTGTTACTTTAGCTCCTCTATTCCTTCTAAGAATTGTTACTATTTTATGAACGGATTTACCAATATAAATCCTGTTGGACAGCCTTTTTAAATTGTAAACCACATTTGGCCTACATGTTGTCGCTGTTTGGAGCTGTCTTCTTTGAAAACACGAGAGCGCAGTTCACGATCGTTAGTCGTGACCCTGCCGGTATCACTCGGCCTTAGTTCGCGAACTTATAAGATTTTGGCAGACGACTCACGGTAGTATGCACAGGCATATTTGCTATGATGCATGCCTTTATGCCCCGATCGCCTGTAAGAACCACTGACAATGAAATGGCGAGTGAGGAAACCTAGAGGAAAACGGAAGGAGGAAAATGTACATCTGCATTTGAAAACTAAAGACGGCGACGCCGCCAAGGGAAACCGCATTCAAGCAGGTTCTGTTCAGATGGCGCGCGACATTTTACCGGATAACTTCTCCCGAAGGCGGACATCTATTCTAGTAATCTTGGGCGGACATGATCTTAAGACTTGCCGGGTCAGTATCAGGGCCAATGGCAGAATGGGCTTTGCGCGACCCTACCAGCTTATCAGATGTGCCAGCAGGCGTCAGCTGGTCAGACTGAGACTGTAGGTTTTTCGAATTCAGACCATCTTGTCTTGGCACCAGAGGTGAAAACTCAGACGCATTTGATGCGTCGAGGACATGATGGAGTTTTTCTTTACATGATGCATTATCAGATGAATGCAGTGTATTAGGATAACATTTTCAAAGCGTCGCCTCGTGTCGTGATCTATATGTGATAAATGAATCCCGTGTAGCTGGGCCATCCGTTGGGATTCGTGCACCTCTATTGCAGAAATAAAAGGGCGGCTCGTCACCTGGCCTGCAGCTGGCACACCACGTGCTGCACTGCATCTGGTGTGCCCCCGCTGAGAGCCCTCCCTCCTCACCTCCCCACCCCCAGCAGTTCTCCACCTCCAATGTCCCAGTGCCCGTCCTTGAGGTACGCTCTGGAATCGCCGGGTAAACCAGCGTTCCAGCGCTGCAGCCATGGGAAACTGGCTGTTGGCGAAGTTTTGGGCAGACAAAGCACAGCAGTTCTGAATATACTCGTAACCTTTCACCGTGGGTGAATTGTAATTTTATTGCATGTCTTCATTACTGCACCAGATTGTGGTCTAGTGCATCTCGTGCGCTCAGCTGAAATTCATCCCACTCATCCCTTGGCCATCGTTATTATGGAAGTGAGAAGTGCGAGTTCACTATGGGTGTGACTCAGGAGGAGTCCCGGCCACGTGTGCCGGGCGTGGAAACGGAGACTGCGGTCCCTGCCGCTCCCCGACACCCCGTGTTTGCCTGTTTATAGCTCAGCGAGCCATCGTGGGTAGTGCTGCACTCAAGGCTCCGAGCACAGCCCTGATTGCTAAGGCTGGGGTGCCTACTCATACTATACGGTGCACATGCCACAAGTGCTCCAATGGCGGAACGTATGTCAGGAAGGGTGTGGCCAGGCCTTGGATTCCTCTTCCTCGCTTAATCATATAATGGAACCTCAGCTGTCCAGTGCATGGCCGTATTTCTTTCAAACGCTCGGCTTTCTCGCCAATGATATAAGTTGTTCTTAGTATTAAAGTTGGTCAATTAAGTCTCATGAATGTTTGACGTATAGCTGAATAGCTGTAAAGTTAAGCCAACAATCACTTCTCGCTAATCGTGCTCACCACGAGGTGCTTCATAGTGTTCATTGGAGCAGTGTTTACAGAGGATGTGCGTGCGGCACCGGTAGGCCTCCTACAACTTCAAATAAACCCTGCATCCGGAACATTCTGCACACAAGACTTCAAACAAATCCACCACAAGCACGTCAAACAGGCGACATATCACACAGATCCTATAGCAACTTCCCCCTACCGAATTCATTGGTTAGCGAGGACAGCCCTGACTTCTTACAGCGTGTCACATACAGGCTACAGCGCATCCTTACCTGGTGTCGGTTATCTCTGGGTGACCCAGTCCCGTGTCGATCACCACCGAGAGGTCAATGTCACGGCTCAGGCACGCTGCTCTCCTCGGACGGCCCCTGTCGGCGCGACACCTCACCTGGCACTGAGGCGTCGCCCGCGCCGCACCCGCCGCGCCGCCCCGGCCGGGGCTCTGTCGGACAATTTTAGCCGCGCGGGGCCCGCCGGACCCGTGTCCCCGTCACGCCGCGGGTGCCCCTGTCGCCTCACCTCGTTGGCTGGCCGACACTCAACCAGCGTGCATGACCGGCCGCCGACACAGAACCCGTTCATACTCGACAGTCAGTCGGCGTCGTCTGCTTGACAGACGGCCGGGCGTGCTTTGCTGATCTCGGGCTGACCTCTAGGCATACGTTTTATGTTCCTAAACGCATATTGTGTCAAAGGAATTCGACAAATTTGTGAAATATCGAAATGATGTTGCTCGACCATAGAGAAAGTTAATGAGTCAGATCTTGCAATAGGTACATTTGTCCCGTTCCAAAGGTGTCAAGATACGATAAGTTTAGTGTGCTCATAGGCCCTCGCCCCGTTCGGGGGGGCCATTTTGGCCCCACCCCTGTGGTTTTTCCTGAATAACAAGAAAACGGCGCCCGGGCATCAATTTGACACCTTCACACCAAATTTCAAGTCTTAGGTCACCTTAGGTCAGGAGTTATTGAGGTCAAACTGAGGTCATGTTCGAGCAAAAATGAGCAAAAAACATGCAATCTTGAAACGCTCACCAAATCTACACTACAGTTATCAAGCAATTTCAAAGTTCTTTATATGGTCTGGTAGACAAAAAGCGACGCTACAAAACTACTATCTCGGATTTTCAATATTTTGGGTTTTTGATCCTCAACAATTCAAAAAATTGATTTTTTTAGAAAAACTAGAAAAAAATAAAAAAATCCGAATTTCGAAAAAACCAGAATATATGTGATAGTCCCTGCGCTCTTCTATATACATACCAAATTTCAGATAGATATCTCGTTTTTTGGCCAAGTTATAGCGAAAAAAAAACTGTTCAAATGACGTCAAATTTTTGAACTCAATTTTTAGCGATTCTAGACCACGTACGGCAAAACAAAGACCACCATTTAACTCCCCGTGACGAGCTGCATCGATTCGATACCCATTTTATGCAAGAATATCAACTTTGAAATTTGACCTAATTTGACCTGACCTTGACCTGACCTTGACCTGACCTTGACCTGACCTTGACCAAAACGTGACCTAAGCTGGCCCCAAAGGCTGCCTGACCCACATAATCGCATTTGTCATGTAAAATGGACCATAAAACATGTATCACACGACACTTTCATATTGTGACCACCCAGTGACCTGACCTGGTATCAGTGACCTCAAATAGCAAAACATGTGTTTGAAGAACATTTCCCAATCGATTATTTTCAATGAAATGTATTTTACTCGATTTTACAACGCATTTCTTGAAATGCCTGTAAACGGTGAAAATTAGACCTTTGACCTGACCTGTGACGTCATCGGTTTGACCTAGGTCAATAAAATTGGGTCACAAGGTAGTTCCCTGATAGGGCTATCCAACACCGTTTGCCGCTTGTCGCTAGGCTGCGTGGTTCTCGAGATCTTAGGGGGGGGGGGGGTTGGCAAAATGGACCCCCCAACGGGGCGCGTTGCTCGGCAGAGCCCAACGGGGCGCGGGTTAAAAGTTAATGTCTTAATTTAATCTACTATGGATGTAATTTTTACTTCCTCACGTCAGAAATGCAATGTTTTATTTATCATAAAAGCAAGATGACAAAGATGAGGCCTTTAGATGTGCTGGGCGCGGGGCACATCTGCAAATTTTATTAAATGTGCCTACTTTTATTGAATTCCGTACCAATTCTATTTTCCAAGTTAACGTTAAGTAAGCTAGGTACCTATATATTTCTTGATTAATTTTTTATCGTTATAGTTATAAGTTTGAGGGCTACAAAGTAAAAGTGGCGCTCTGGTCAGGTCACTGACCAAATGGGTCACCTACATATAACTAGTTCACACCGGTTCTGCACTGCATCTCTATTTATAGGTCACCTAAAAGAAAGTTCATTTTAAATGTCACTGACCTCACCACTTTTGAGGTTGATGGCCTCAATGGCAGCGAGTTCTAAAATGTATTTGATACACCTTTATATGTTGAAAGATGAAAGTTATAATTGGAAAACAATGGGAACGTTTTTGGTTATATTACTTTAAATTGGCTACACATGTGTTTCGATATAAATCTTTTTCAAGCCATAAAGACAAAATAAACTGTAAATAATTCGCCGAAACATCAAAGTGTGATGTTGGCTTTAAATTGGCTACACATGTGTTTCGATATAAATCTTTTTCAAGCCATAAAGACAAAATAAACTGTAAATAATTGGCCTAAACATCAAAGTTTGATGTTTAGGTGAATTATTTACAGTTTATTTTGTCTTTATGGCTTGAAAAAGATTTATATCGAAACATATGTGTAGCCAATTTAAAGTAATATAACCAAAAACGTTCCGCATTGTTTTCCAATTATAATTCAATTTGTCTATCTATATCAAAGATGAAAGTCCCATGTATTCAATTAAATGAACCATTTTTAATATTATTGTGATGAAAAATGACCTTATGCTCATGATGGGTAAGAATCATCATGATGGGTAAGCATCACAATATTATTACTAACGATGCTTAAACCTGGCTTAAACATACCATTGCTTACATCCAACGAACCATTTTTTATGCTCATTTTTTGGTTTTCCGCTCACCTATGTCTTCTTCGTCCTTTTTTAAATTATGATTTGATTAATCTCAATCCTCGGATGAGAGGCGAGGCTCATGCGAGAGCCCATTGACCAAAATCCATTCAATCCGACCAGTTGACAAGCTAATTTTGTGAACGAAGAACAGCCTGAAGGATCAGCCAAACTAGATTTAAGGTCGCTAAGTTTCACGGCCCTCACAAGCGCACCAACTGACTCGCGCATGTCGGAACAACTAGTTACACGACGTGCTGCTGCATTTATAAGACGGGCGACCCTACCCGGAATACACGGGTAATCAAGTGTTACGGCAATTTACAAGAGAAGACGCGGTGGATGCTCCCTGCAATCTCGGTCCTCTTTATAATGAGCATTGACTTTGCCAATACATTTGGGCTTGGGGTAGATTCGCACAGTTATTAACTTTCTCGATAAATCATTTTGACCAGTGCCACGATCCGGAACTAGGAAACGGATGCTATAAAGGTTAAATGGTTGGTGCAGGTTCACTGGTAATGATAGGGGGAGAGTGGGGCAAAGCGGCCACCCGGGGCAAAGCGGCCACCCATCGTTTTAGCCCTTCATAGCTGGCGTCAGTTTCAATTTATGGTTTCCAATTATACTTCTCTTCACGGTCGTTCGAATTTATATTTTTAGAAATGTTTACAAATATTAAGTAGAATAATAAGAAAAAATAGGCTGCCCAACACATTCCTCGCAACGACGATCAGGTCAGAGCCCGTCAGGTCACGAAGGAGGCCGAAGGAGGCCAGGTCGCATATCATTCGATTTCGCAGGTCTTCCCGAGTCCATTGGTAGCTTTCCCGATTCGCCAGCTCAATCTGGTCGGGAGTTATAGACGAAAAATTGATATGACCTCAGTGACGACATAAATGACGTCACCCAAAGTCAATATTGCAAAAGTGAAGCATCAGACCTTCAAAGCCCAAAGGATTGCAGAAAAATCACGATTATGTCTGCTTGAGATAGTTTAGATGATTCCCGGCGCCAGAATAACATTTTTCCGTACTTCCCCTATTGATCTCAACAGAGGCCAGTTTTACCAGCAGAATAATAGCCGCCTGTTGGAATTTTTGCCTATAGGCCGTTTCAGTGCTATCCTACGCGAAAGCCCTTTCCGCTTACGTTACGAAAGCCCTTATCCGCTTATGTATCGCGTTTACGCTTCGTATGTGAAGCGGCCTTCAGGCAAAAAATTCCGGCAGGCGGCTATTTTTCTGCTGGTAGAACTTGGGTAGAACTGGCCTCGGAACGGGAAAGTGCGAGGGCCGAAAATATCTAACAAATCGAGAATGCGAGTCCTGAGCTTGATATAGTACCTAAGCTCATGTAGGAACCCTGATCCGTGAAATGATTGAGGTGGGTCATGGATGGTCGGTGCCCGTGGTATCTATACCGAACAGGCGATTGATTCTCAGGCATTTGGTTTTAAGCTCAAACCAGCAACCGCACAGGTTCGAGCCATGTTATGCGATTCCCATTGTTTGTGTCTCCGTGTAGCTGTTAGTCGGGAACTCGGTCTGCCTGGCGCCTGCTAACTGCCCCACTGCCGCCCCGCTCCGGCAGTCGCTCTCAGAATAGCGGCCGGGGTAGCGGCTCGCCATTGCGGCAGGAGGGCACGTTTCGGTTCCCGGTGTGGCCGGCCCGGTAGGAACTGGGCTCCGACAGCCGCACCCCGAGCGGGGCCACCCGCTGGAGAGCGAGTGGGGTATAAATAAACCCGGCCATGCAGCGCCAGCCGCCCCCGCCCCTGGCCCTGGCTCGCGCCGTTCTGCCTTCCGGAATCCGGGGTGTCGACTGGAAAGGGGTGCGCGCGCCGAGTGCTGAGCTATCAGACGCAGACACCGTTTGCCCTGTACTCTAGAGTCTTGACAGGCACATCACACCTGCCCACGCCGCGCCCGGGTGCCTCTGACAGGCGGCTTTATTGGCATCAGTCGCCGACAATCACCACTGTTCGGGGCTCGGTGTCCGGCTTTTGGCGGATCTGACCAGCTCGCTGATCGCCGAGGATGAGGGTGACAGGTGGAACGCTGGCTGTTGGTCACGGTGGCTGCCAAAGATACCTCCCTGGGAGGTTTGGCTCGTGTCAACAGACTGGTGACGTCCGAGGCGCCGAGATAGCCGAGTGCCCTGACACCTGGTGGTTGGGGATGGAACTGACGGTTCCAGCGCCGTTCGTTTTGTTAGGAGCAAGCTCTATCGGTCCAACAAGACAATCTCCGAGCTTTTGGACAAATTTATAAGAAGCCTTTGGGCATTGGGCAGAAGGGACCCGCGACTGTCGCGACTTTACAGTGACAGAATTTGTCCCGGTGGGACAGTTGTGTCCCGTTGAGGTAAGCCACTCGGCCTCCCGTACGGTCACCCCGGAAAGGCTGCACTCGCTGGGCTGACCTCGCCACACCGGTTGTTTGGTCCCCCTCTGACCTACCCTCAAGACGCACAAATCCTTCTCCGCGCCTCAAACCCTCTGATCCTTGCCGGGTGGTCACCTTCATCCGACGTGAGTAGCTTTCCAGTACAGTGCAGGCTCTCGCGCGGTGAGGCGACGGCTTGCGAAGCTGGGTGGCCAGTCTACAGTCTACTCCTATTTATAGTTAGTGAAAAGTGACCGGATAACTAGGAAATTAGTACTCATTTTTTAGAGTGTATACGAGGAATGATCAGTCTCTGCGGTGCACCAGGGTGGCCTCAGAGACCAACGTCTAATTCCTGTCATCCTTCCGGCTATGGGTGGCTATCAAAGCATACAAAAGCGCAGCGTACAATCCTCAAAACATACAAAATCGCAACATACAACGCGCAAAACCTACAAAACAGGCCAGGTAGGGGACAGCCCAAACGTACAAAAGCGCAGCGTACAAAATCCCAACGTACAAAAGTTTACCGTCCAATGGGTAAAGCGTACAATGGCAAATCAAACAATGATCAGAACGTACAAAATTGGAGCGTACAATGGCAGATCAAACAAACGCTTATCATACAAAATTGCAACCTACAAAACGAGATGATCGTATCATACAAAATCGCATCGTCTAAAATCGGAAGGTACAAAATGCCTCTGGTTGACGCCGGGTGAATTGATATTTAACAAGTCAGCCACCAGATGGGGTAATAGTGCTGTGGCAGTGTTTTTTTTTGGAAGCCACCAGGAAATAGAGTGGAATGCCACTAAGTCCCTTAGAAACACGATACCTCTGGACGCTGCACCGGCCGGCTATCGACGCTGCGGGCGGTCGGAGGGTGCCGAGGGGAATGGTTCCGAGCAGGCGGGAACACGATACCTCTGAACGCTGCACCGGCCGACTATCGACGCTGCGGGTGCCGCGTGGACCGGTGCCGAGCAGGCGACGAGGAGAAGCGGGCATCAAGACCGTGAGAAATCTATTATATTGGCGGGTGTGCATATGTAGGTAAATGAGGCAAACGTGCATAGGTATGTAACACCTTCATCCTTGGTCACATAGCTCTACCCACGCACTGCGAGGGGGGGGGGGGGAATGTTTGGAACAACCCCTCCGGTTTCTCGCGAATATCTAAAAAACGGCGGCTCAGAGTGCCGCCGTGTTTTGCACATCTTATCATACATCTTTTCTACACCTTCTGTGAAAACTTCAGACCAAAGTCATCCAAGGTCAGGTCACCATATCACGTCAAGTGACCTTACTACATGAAAAGTTTCAATGCCTGTCACAGCTACACCGAGTGACTGATCACTTTGAAACTTTGAGCAACTGATAAAACAACAGTATACACAATACACATAATGTATACAATAATTATAATAATGATACACAAAATGTATCTCTCGGAATTTCGATATCGGTGACCTAAGGTCAGTTCAATTTTGCGACCTCTCCATTATAAGTCAATGGGAGAAAATTGAAAGGCAACTCTTTTGGCCGAACGTCATTTTAATCACTTTCAAATATCGAAGTACAAGTAGGCATGACAAACTGAACCGGAAAATGGTACCCATGACCCCTCTTTATGTCCCTGAGGTCATCTCAGGTCACGAATGGTATCCTACAGTTTTTCGCAAATAACTTTTGACAGAGACATGCTAGAGCGATGAAAAAACCTTATATGTATGTGTTTGGCTCGACAATACGGATCGACTGATGCAGCATGACCTTTTCTGGTCAGGTCATGACATTGACCTGAGGTCATGACCTTGTCATGAGGTCATGACCTTGACCTAAAGTAAATTTTTCAAGTTGAACTTTTGAGGTCAACTTATAGTTCTTTCGATGCGTCGCCTTGACGAGAGGAACACGATGCTGCTGAAAGTAAGCTCGTGCATGTTTTGAGTCAAAAGGTATTGCAGAAAAACAGTTCCCGCAAAAACCATCTACCTATTCTGGCAGTTTTTGGCCCCTGCACGCTAAACCGTTCCTAATATATGGGCCGGTTTGTCGAAATTATCGAAGTTTGACCTGGAAAGTGGCGAAATTTTACCTTTGGTGACCTCTGTTGACCTGATCTTTGAGCTGACCTAAAATGTGGCCGATATAATTTCTTCATTACTTCTGCCGCTCTTTCGAACGCTACGTGGCCCAGGAGCCGAGTGAGAAGGGGGGTGTTCAAACACCCCCTCCCCCCAGTGCAGGTGGCGCCGAGCACCGGCCCGGCGCCGGCTAGAAAATCGCATGGCGTTTAACATAACGGTACATCATCGGTGTTTAACCCGCGCCCTGCTGGGGGGGGGGGGTGTTTGAACACACCACACCCTCCTGTGTTTTTCACAAATATCTCAAAAACGGCAGCGCGGAGCGCCGCCGTTTTTGGCACACCTTATAATACATTTTGTACATACTATTGCTCTTAGCAATCGTTGAAACTTTCGAAGCGATCGGTCACTTGGTGTAGCTATGGCGGACATTGAAACTTTGCATGAGGTGAGATCACTTCAAGTGACCTGGTGACCTGACTTTAAATGACCTTGGTCTGAAATTTTTAAAACATGTGTAGAATTGATGTATTATAAGGTGTGCCAAAAACGGCGGCGCTCCGCGCTGTAAACTATACTGAGATAAACTCTGCATATCTCAGAGTTTTGATATCGATGACCAAAGTTCAGGTCAATTTTGCGACTTCCCCATTATAAGTCAATAGAAGAAAATTGAAAGGCGCCTCTTTTGGACCAAAGCCATTATAAACACTCCCAAACACTGAATTACAAGAAACTAAGACACATTGAACATGAAAATAGTATCCGAGACCCCTGTTTATGCCCCTGAGGTCACCTCAGGTCACGAATAGTATCTAACAGTTTTTCGCGAATACCTTTTGATAGAGGCATGCTAGAGCGATGAAAACGCTTTGGATGTGTTCAGCTCGACGATACGGATCGACTGATATGCAACATGACCCTTTCCGGTCAGGTCATGTTGGTAAAAGTAAGCTCGTGCAAGGCTTGAGTCAAAAGTTATTGCAGAAACACTTTCCAAAAAATCGTTTATTTTGGCAGTTTTTGCCCCCTGCAGGCAAAACCGTTGGCGCTAGGTCAAATCTGAGAGAATTATTCAGAAAGGGCGTTAACCCGGCAGTTGCTGGGGTATTTCGCCACCCACCGTTTGCTGGGGGAGGGGGGGGGGCGTTAAACGCCCCCAGCCGATAACTCGAGAACCAATAGGCGCAGCGAAACGCACGAGGGGGCAAACGAAAGAGCGCGACGAGACGCTTCAGATGAGTACTTTAAAGTTGAATTTTGAGGTCACAGGTCAGGTCAAGGTCAGGTCAAACACCGGAAATCGGGCTTTCAGTAGCATGGACTTCAGGACTTCGCAATGGGCGCCTCTCGTCATAAAGTCTGTCAAAACGGTGCACAATCCATCATATAAGGCCTACAAGAGTGTCAGCTCAATGTAGGGGTCAGTCAAGCATAGGTCAGGGTCAAGGTCAGGTCAACCGGGTAGGCACATATCCCCGAAAATCAAAACTGATATTCGCAGCCTGTGACACATGTTTTATGGGTAATTTGGAGCGTAGAATACGATGGTGACATTCCTGTTCTCATATGTGTACGTGTTTGGCTCAAAAAGTTCAATTTAAGAAATGCATGTATCATGGTCGTGAAGTAGTCACGAGAAATTGCCAAGATTCAGTTTAAGATTTTGGAAAATGCGGAACGATAATCAATAATCGAAGATAGCCATTGGATTGCTCATGGTATTGGCAGTCTAATGGCGTTTACGGCATGTCTGTATATCTATTATGTGTTTTTATATGTTTTTTTTTGAACATATGCCGTTTTTGGTCGAAAACTCAGAAATCATGACGTCACTAAAACCTCGATATCTCAAAAATTTTCCGACCGATTTTTTAAAAACTTTGTCACAATAAACTTCAATCAATTCCCTACAGGTACCCAAAATTTGGCGCGACTGCGGCGCGCCGTTTTTATGCTATGGCCCGGCGAAAAAAGTGGGGGCGTTTAACGCCCCCCCCCCCCCCAGCAACTCGCGGGTTAACACGCGCAGTGGAAGGGGGGGGGGGCGGATTTCGCCCACCCCTCCTGTTTTTCGCCAATAACTCGCGTCGCAAGCATAATATCAATGTGAAATTTCGGCTACCTGTCCAGAACTCAATTGCGGATCTTCTCGTGCAAGAAGTAAGAAAATCGGTTCACAACTTTTCTAGTAATAGCGGTGTAAAGTCAAACATCCTGCCGCCGCGGCGGCGCGGCGGCGCGGCGGCCGGCGCTAGCCGTTACGCGCCGCCTGAATTGTAGACTGTGCCGGGGCGGGACGGTTCCGTCTTTACATCGCGCTCCTTACCGCTAATTATATTAGATTCGCGTCAAATTCGGTGAGAAGACTGAGAAATGTACAAGCAATCATATGGTTAAAGAATTTTGAAAATCGGCCGGTAACAACTTGAGTTATGAGTGTGTAAACACAAAATTGTGATTGCCGCGTTTCCCGCGTCGGCCGACGCCGCTTCAGCCGGCGACATCTTACCCTTAGCAGGCTTCTAACCAGGCGCGGATACAAGGGGGGGGCCATGGGGGCCATGGCCCCCCCCCTTGGCCGATTTTTTTCAAAAATAAAATAAAAAGTTAAAAAGTTAAAAAGCTGAAAAGGGGGCCTCCTGAAAATAAAGTGGCCGAAATCCGATGAGTTTTTTTTTTACCTACCCACTTAGTTATTTCTTAGAAGACTAGCTGAGAAGACTTCTTTGTTAGAAGATTGGTAAAGCTTTTCATAACTTGGAGGTCTCTTATACTCACAGAGATGACCACTTTTACAGGGCCTCCTAACCTGCACAGAGGGCCTCCAAGCCTGCACAGATGTTGAGATGTTGCCTGAACAGCTAGATAAGCTCAATAGACGCAGTTTTTTTTTTGGGGGGGGGGGCCAACAAGTGGGAAGATGGGGCCTCCAACAGGTGGGATTATGGGGGGGGGGCCTCCTGGTTTCTAATGGCCCCTCCCTTGGAGATTTTCTGGATCCGCCCCTGCTTCTAACTGCCATATCTATGGTTGGATTATCTAGAAATTCACCATACATACTCACAAATGTTTGTTCTTTCGTATAGTGAAAAGTTTTAAAAAATCGGCTGGTAACTTTTTGAGTTATCGGCGTCTAAACGCAAAAAAGTCGCTAATATGGCAGATTTGACCACATTTGACCTCATTTGACCTTGAAGATATTGACCTAGGGTCATGAAATTCACACACAACAGAGTTCCCAACAGCCCCCACCTACCCTCCAAATTTCGTCTTTCTAGCTCCACTGGGAGCTGAGATCTTAGGGGGGGGCGACATCCGCCCCCCCCCTTCCACTGGGCGTAGTACTCGCAACCCTTCCACTGCGCGTGTTAATAGGGCTATCGAAGTCGCTTTTCCGCGGCGCTGTAGCTATATCGGTTCCCGAGTTATGCGTTGGCTTCTTGGAAACTGTCGACATTTGACCTGAAAATCGGCGAAATTTTGCCTTTGACCACTGGTGACCTGACCTTTAGCCTAACCAAAAAAGTGACCGAAGTGATTTCGTTATTATTTTTGGCGCTCTTTCGAACGCCGCCTTCCGCGAATCGCTACGTGGCCCAGGAGTCGAGTTAGAAGTGGGTGTTCAACACCCCCCCCCCCCAGCAGGGCGTGGAAATCCAGGACCCCCAGCGGGGCGCGGGTTAAAACACATTTGGAAAATATAAATATCTTCAATACAATGTAGTAATGTACGCTAACCAGTTTTCTCAGTAATTCAGCTAGCAAATATCGTGCTGTGTTGTTTACATCGAGGGTCGAACTTAACCCACGCCGTGCTGGTGGCCTAAGTTTTCCGTGTCGTGCTGGGGGGAGGCGTTTTCACGTCCCCGTCTAACTCGGCTCCTGGGTCAAAGGTCACGTCACCAGAGGTCATCAAAGGTAAAATGTTGCCTATTTCAACATTTTCCCAAACACTCAACGCATAACTCGGGAACCAATAGAGCTACAGCGCCACAGAAAAGCGCATTCAACAGCTCTTTCAAAGGCCTTTCCGAGTGTTGTTGTTAGATTTGACCTCAGGTCAAATATAAATCGTGACGTTAGTAACAACGCACGATACGTTAGACGCTGGCAAAACACCAATACGGGCGAGGGTTAAATCATATGTGAACCAACCAGTTTTTGAGTGGTTAACCTAGCAAACATTGTAAATGTGTTCAACAGGATGTTTACAGTGAGGGTTGAACTTGAAAAAGACGGGCCATTGGACGATGGGACCGCGGCCGGAATTAGCGCGACACTAGTGGATTTGCCGCCCTTTCCCAAACTGAGTTAGACTGTTCCACGTAGTTCAGAAATGTCCAATTCCATGGACCACGAATCTGCAAATATTTTTCGTCCATGGTGTATAGCGTCCGCGCCACATCAGCCCAAATGCAAAGTTCTGTGACAATCATCGTAGACCCGTTTTCGTACGGAGAAAAGTAGCAGCTAATGTAGGTAAGAAAAAATGTATATTAGACGGCTTTATCATTATTTTCGGAGTCTAACCTTTAGACCATGAAACAAGAAATGTTTAGACCATGGGCTTCACGATGGAAAGAAAAACTTATAACGGAATATGTATATAAATACGCTTCAAATGTTAAGTCTGTAGGTGCTTTTAAAATTGTGAGTTAATTTTACTGTTATAAACATTCTAGAATGGCGATATGAAACGTCCCGCTAGGTTGCGCTCTTCTTTTATCAATATGGTCTTTACCGATCAATTGCCTTTCAGAAAATGTATAATTTAGCTGCTTCAGCCTGCTACATCGAAAATGAGGGGCATTTTTGTTTTTACTTCAGGTCGCCGGCGCTGGCCGTGCGCGGTTACCACGAGCCGGCCGGAAGCTGGGAATAACAGATCGACAGATCCTCCTAGGAGTCGAACAAGGCTGCCAAGTGCCAACTATATTTAAGTTTTGTCCGGAAATATCCGTACCTGATATCGGAGTGTCTGATACACTTTTCTGACCCTCACTTTATTTGTTATATAGTCCATCAGGCTATCAGATTCCCATCATGGTTTTGGTGGCTACATTATTTGCTTATGGGAATTTCCGGTTCCGTCATGACTTGACCGGGCAGGTGATGCCATCTTATCCCGCGAGTTGCTGGGGGGGGGGGGGCGTTAAACGCCTCCACTTTTTTCGCCGGGCCATAGCATAAACACGGCGCGCCGCAGGCGCGCCAAATTTTTGATACCTGTAGGGAATTGATTGAAGTTTATTGTGACGAAGTTTAAAAAAAAAAATCGGTCGGAATTTTTTTGAAATATCGATGTTTTAGTGACGTCATGATTTCTGAGTTTTCGACCAAAAACGGCATATGTTCAAAAAATCATGTAAAATCACAGAACAGACATACAGACATGCCGTAAACGCCATTAGACTGCCAATACCATGAACAATCAAATGGCTATCTTCGATTTTTGATTATTGCTCCGCATATTCCAAAATCTTGAACTGAATCTTGGCAATGTCTCGTGACTACTACACGACCATGATACTTGCATTTCTTAAATTGAACTTTTTGAGCCAAACACGTACACATATGATAAAATGAATGTCACCATCGTGTTCTACGCCCCAAATAACCCATAGAACATGTGTCACAGGCTGCGAATATCAGTTTTGATTTTCGGGGATATGTGCCCACCCGGTTGACCTGACCTTGACCCTGACCTATGCTGGACTGACCCCTACATGAAGCTGACACTCTTGTAGGCCTTATATGATGGATTGTGCACCGTTTTGACAGAGTTTATGACGAGAGGCGCCCATTGCGAAGTCCTGAAGTCCATGCTTCTGAAAGCCCGATTTCAGGTGTTTGACCTGACCTTGACCCGACCTGTGACCTCAAAATTCAACTTCATCTGATGGTGAACTGTGACCTCAAAATTCAAGTACTCATCTGAAGCGTCTCGTCGCGTTCTTTCGTTTGCCGCCTCGTGCGTTTCGCTGCGCCTATTGGTTCTCGAGTTATCGGCTGGGGGCGTTTAACGCCCCCCCCCCCCCCCCCAGCAAACGGTGGGTGGCGAAATACCCCAGCAACTGCCGGGTTATCACATGACCGAACCGAGTCAAGGTCAACGCAGGTCAACTGATTAATTAATTCATTAATTAATTAATTAATTAATTAATTAAATGGCTAATGATTATTTAATTAAATTTATCAGGAATTGCTTCGAAAGTACACCGACTACCATTTGTATGATTCTATCATCCCTTTCATGTGAAAAGCGGGCACGAAACACGAAAAAGTACCGATGTCGCGCTAATTCTCGCTCCGGTCCCATTGTGCATTGTAAGAAATAGTTTTAGTGTATATGCTACATATTTTGCGACCGATACCCCCTGAACCCGATTACGACTCGCTGACGAAGTTTTGTAAATACAATTTGAAAGCTCCGACCCGAACGATTCCTTGTGGAGTGAAGCTCTCATTCACTTATTGCATTAACAAACTCCACAGTCCACATCATATCTTTATGTGTAACTAAGCTGTTGGTGGCGGTAAACACCCATTTGGATATCGGCGGTGACGCCTAATGGTTGAGCTGACCTGGCCCCACCTACCCAAAATGCACGGATACATCGTCTTTGATGAAAACTAGCACGAAATTGGAAATCAGAACCCCGAAAAAAAAACTCACTAACAACCTCATTTTAAAAAGTTAAAATAGGCCACGATTTCCCTGACTTTTAAGTCATTTACCCGAATTGAAATGCCAACTAATGACCGGCGATCTTAAAATCGGGTACCATCGGCTTCCTTTAGTTACGGTAGGACGTTCATGTTTTCGCGAAGCTATAGTTCGGTTAGGGACTGAACGATTGGGGATCAACAGAATTCCCCCCCCCCCCCCCATTTATATACTAGTGGCTGAAAACGCGGTCACGGAAGGGATTTCAAAGAGCATACAAACACATAAGTCCTTAATCCTCGCCCGTACTGGTGTTTTGCCAGCCGCGAACGTATATGGGGGGGGGGGGGGGGTCCGTTGGAGACATAGTTTGTTACGAGAGACGCCCAGTTCGAGGTTTAAAGTCCATGCTATTATAAGCCTAATTTCAGGTATTCAAAATAATCTTGAACCGACCTGTGACCTCGGAACTCCACTTGAAGGTACTCATCAGAAGTCTCTCGTAGCGTTATTTTGTTTGCTGCCTCGCCCGTTTCGCTGCGCCTCGAGCTATGGGCTATGGGCTATGGGTTCTCGAGCTATGGGCTGGGAAAGTTTACCCCCCTCTCCCACCCCCACCCAGCAAGCGGTGTGTGGCGAAATACTGCAGCAACTGCCGGGTTAACCCTCGCCCGTATTGGTGTTTTGCCAGCCTCGAACGTATGGGGGGGGGGCGGGTCCGTTGGACCGCCCCCCTTGCCGTTTGACCCCTGATCGAGCTAGAGCTTCGAGAAAAAATTTAAGGTCCTAGGTCATTGGTTGACTTTCCAGGTCAGGTCAATGACCCACAAGTCTGGAAAATCGGGACCTATAAGAACATCGTAAAGTGAGGTTGATGAGGGTTTTTCGGGGTGCTGATCACGAATATCGTGTTAGTTTTGATCACAGATGATGTCTTAATGCATTTAGGCCAGGTCAGGTCAGGTCAGGCCAATCAGTAGACGTCCTGCCAGGTATTCATAGTACGTGTCAGCCGTTACTGACAGCTTCGTAACATGTTACGAAGACACCAAACAACTTCGTAAATGCTCAAATGGTTGCTTAATTCGAAATCAGCTCCAAAAAGTAGCCTAGAACTCGAAGAAGTGAGCCTAGGTCATCAAAGGTCAATGATCTGACCTGACCTTCAGGTGACCTTGACACCCACCATAATGCATGGGACTAACATCATATCACATGTTTGAACGCTTGAAACCGCAAAAATACTGCAAACGCGCGGCTAATACGAGCCGACATACGCCGAATCGCGATTCCGGCCAAACATGGTCTCGAAAAATAGGCCACAGGTCAAGGTTCATTTGGGACAGGGTCATGAACTTTTAAGGGTAAGTGTACAATTGATTGACTCGACATAACTGAAAGTTTCATCGCGATCAACCGCTTTTTACGCGAGTTATTCGCGAAAAACCATGGGGGTGGGGGTCCGTTCGACCCCCCCCCCCCTATACGGGCGAGGGTTAAGTCAGTTAAATTTCTTTCGCAGTTTTCAATTTAATTTACGAATTATGTTCCGGCAGCTATAGTCAAAATGAGCAGAATGCTGCTCAATGTACCAAGCGCAACTTCGTTCTCCGGCCCGCAGAGAGCGGGGATGTAAGTCAGGCACGGCCTTGGCCGTTTCCTCTGGGGCCGCGCCGTCTGCCGAGGGAGGGGAGACCTTGCCCAGTCTGAGGGAGGGGGGACGACGGCGCCACCGGGACGCCCCGTCGCTCCGAGACCGGCGCTCACTGTATAAACAAGCAAAAAACGCTGGCCGTGCAAAGCTTGGCTGTACTTTGACAGAGGAGGCATCTAGTGGAATATTTCGTAACTACACAAACTTCTAACAAAGATGTCGCTTGAAGCGCGGTTGAGATTGTAGGTTTTGATCCAACTGAAAATTGACATCTCAAGGACGACGAAATGATGTAAATTTATATGAAATGGTTTTGTATGATGCGTACTTTGATTAATGCCATTAATTTTCCACTGCCTTTTTGTGTGAAACGATTTTGTACCTTCCGATTATGTATGACACGATTTTGTATGCTGCGCTTTGGTATGTTTTGACTGTCCCCTATCCGGCCTGTTTTGTAGGTTTTGCGCGTTGTATGTTACGATTTTGTATGTTTTGATGATTGTATGATAAGATTTTGTATGCTTTGATATGGAGCCCCGGCTATACAAAGTCTCTTTGGGGCCTCACCTAACAGAACAAGACCAAAGATCAGCCCGGGCAAAGTAGCTCGGGATGCGTATAGGCGGATCCTTAGAAAAGGGACAGATGTCAGCTTGGTTCTCAAGTGATCCATTATTGCAATTTGCAGCAGCAAGAATACCCTGGTAGCATGCATTTTAACGGGCTAAGAAGTACAAACATAACCTCATGTCACAGGACTGTTGGGACTGGACTGGCCCTAGTCGGGGCTGAAAGTTTGGTGGGTGGCAAAGGTCAAGCCTGGAACTCACAAAATCGAGTCTTCTTGAGGAGGGGGGGGGAGGTGGAGGGGAGGCATCACCTACATAGGCATGGGCCCCCACCCCAGCGCCCGACTTCGGTTCCTATTGCTTCTACTCGTACGCAAAATGTATTCAACAAATAAAGGCACAAAGGACGAAAGCAGGCAGTATGCACATTCAGCAAATGCACTTAGGATATGAAGCACAAATGAAAATAGTGCGTCACTAATGCTTGTCGGAAAAGTTCGTTAGCCGTAATGCAAGTGCGCACCTATAACTACAATGGATCCCTTAACATTGCAGTCTACAGCCTACACGACCATTGGCAGATCGATAAAATAAATGTAAACAACGTCGATGGGACAGGGAGGCGGAATAGTCTAATGAAAATAGACGCAGCGAGGTTATGCCTATAGGCACTCTCGTCGAACACCTGGGACAGGTATGTGTAGGCATTAAGTGTTACTTGAACTAATTTCTCCTGTAGGCCACTATCACAAGAACAAGAAGAAAAAAATACAAAACAACAAAACGAAGCGTTGAAGGAGCTCGAGAACTAATTTATCCTGTCGGCCATGCCATCACAAAAATGGCCTTGACAAGAACAAGAAGGAAAAAAGCAAAACAACAAAACGAAGCGTTGCAGTGGCGGATCCAGGGGGTGGGCAAAATGGGCATTTGCCCCTCCCAAACGGCATAATTTTAACATTACGCCTATGGACGAGGCATGGAAAGAATCGATAAATAATTGTTATGGTTCCCCCCCCCCAACTCTGAGCTGGATCCGCCTCTGAAGCGTTGAAGGAGCTCGAGCATAATTTTTAACCATACCTTAGTAGGATCGTCACCCGTCAGTCACCGCCTCTTCAGTCCTAAATCGCCATGAAGCCATAATATTTTTTTTTTTGTTTTTAGCTCAATAAACCCAAGATTACTCTACTACTCAATAAACCATAGGTAAGGGATATGCGCCTTCTACCTTTATTATTTTATCACTGAGTATTTTGTAAAAAGAAAAAAAACACACACATGCAGGAAAAGGTGGTTTAAGAGCACTTATCTCCCTTACACATACACGACGTGCGAACTACAGTGAACATGGCAGGGAACAATGAACACCAAACATCTGTTCAGTCTTGCACCACCTTCCTGTTTCTGCGCCACATCTGCCGCCCTTTCCTGACACAAAGCGTCCACAGGGCGTGCACTGCGACCTCGCAGACTAGCACGGCTGCCGACGAGACCAGGCCGTAGGCGACCACCAGGAACACGTTGCGCAGGTTCTCCGTACCGAGGAAGGTCTTCTGAAGGGGCGCCAGGGTGTGCTCGGGACACACCATGTCATACGGGCGGCGCGTCTGCCAGCGGCGCATCTCGCGGCTCACCACGCCCCGGTCCAACAGCTGCGGAATCAGGAAGTTGAACAGATGTCGGTACGCAAAGCTGGGACTGAACGAGAGCGACACGGGCATGTGGACGAGCGTGCCGGGCCACAGGCAGACCTCGCACGGCTCGTGGCGACCCAGCTGCGTACAGTTGGAGTCGACCTCGGCGCGCGAGCTGGTGGTGATGCGGAAGTTGCGGCCCTCCGTGGGGTCGCCGGAGGTGCGCGGCAGCTGGCTCATCCTCCTCCCGAACAGCGGCTGCACGACCATCTCCTCCATGGCCAGGCCGACGTCGTCGTCTGTCACCTTCCAGCCCTGGTCTAGCGCCTCCTGCAGACTGTCGAACGGCATAACGCGCCGCGAGAGCGCCATGTCGGCGAGCAGGTTTCCCGAGTAGCAGGCCGTGATGAACAGTGACAACAGGTAGAGCGCCGTGATGGCCACGCGGTACGAGTGGGCGGCGTCCGAGCGGACTGCGGCGCTCTGCTGGCACGTCACGGCAAACACGGTCAGCGCCCAGAACGAGACGTTGGTCTCATCAGCGGGTTCGTCGAGCGATCTGCGCAGACGCTGCTGGCAGCGCGCGATCAGGCAGAGCACCAGCACGGCTGTCAACTGGGTGAGCACCAGCGCGCGCCACGCGCCACTCGTCAGCGGCTGGCCGACGCGGAAGTCGCTCAGCGTCCTGGTGTACTTGCTGGCGATGGCGACGCCAGCCAGCTCCGCCTGGAGCGGGTGCGAGAAGACCACCAGCGAGAGCCGGTTGAGGCTGTAGGTGAGCCGTCCGGCGGTCATCTCGCCGCGGCCCTGGTTCAGCTCGTACACGATCCGGTCCCAGGCGGTGGTGTTGTGGTCGGGTCCGACCGGGTGCAGCGAGTAGGAGAAGCCGAGGATCTCCTGCAGGAGAAGGATCAGCGAACCGATCAGACCACCCTTGATGCGACCCTCCTCGTGCACCACACCCATCAGCGCTGTGCTGGTTTCCTGGCTCGTCTTCCAGGGCTCGTTGGCGTACAGCAGCCGGAGGTGGACGCCGCGCATGGCGCCGCGGCTGGCCGTGATGCCGTCCACTTCGCGCTGCTGCACGTACCGAGCGCCGCGACACTCGCCGCGCGCCCACCACTCGCGGTGGTAGTCGCGCGCGCTGTGGAACCGCGTCGTGCCGTTGCCGCCGATCATGTAGGCGTGTCGGGGGGCGTACCCGCGGAGGAAGTGGGCGTCCCGGCGGCCCGAGAGCGACACCAGCAGCCAGCGGCGGCCGTCGTCGCCGCGCACCTGCTCGAAGAGCCGGCTGGTGCTGGCCGAGTCCGTCTCCGGCACGAACCAGACCACCTGCGGAGCGGAGGTGGGCCCCGCCTCGCCTCGGAGGGACGCGGCCGGACTGGAGGGCAGCAGACGGGCGAACAGCAGGCGACTGGATAGCAGACCCAGCAGCAGAGACCGCTCAGAGTCTGGGGACAAGCAGGACAGCATTTGACGCTACCGCAAGTACGCCGCTACGCCAACCGCAAGACCTTCACAATTGGAGTGTTGGTTTTAAGCACAAATGGAGCAATGAGCAACACAAAACGTAAAATGGGTGGCTATTAACAAAAACGACATCCGTGGCTTCAGCCTTCACGTATCCCGCGCACTGTTTCCGTGGATATTCGCCCGTCTGATTTTTCCAGGAACTTAAAATGACAGCGCTAATAATTAGGCTTAACTGTTCCAACCCCGTGTGCCTGCAAAGGCCAGGCCACGATCGTCCGGTCACCAGGTTACTTATACCTATGGCCTTTCCTGGAAACTTGTTTTGCTCTGTTTGGTATCTTATCTTGGCTACAATTGTTGATAGAAGACTTCGAAGCTTACAGATCGTAATAAAGTTATCACTGCCCAGTGCTCACTGGCTGCGATTTGTATGGCTAGGTTGGTTGCTGTTTCTTATCGGTGGCTGTTTTTTTTACCGACCTTGACCGAAGTGGTACGCATTTTCTTTTTTTGGAACACTTAACATATAAGAGATAAAAAAGAAAAGTGATGTAGGTACTCTGTTCATTTAAAGCAGATCTTCTAGCCCTAATCAAATTTTCAAGTCGGGTCAGGTCACTGACTAACGATGTCACACGTCAACCTCTGTACGGTTTGAGCAAACGTCGCGATGTTTATTTCACAATCTCGTAACGTTCTCGTTGTCACGTAATCTTTCGCATCGTCAGGGTGAGTGAACTTCAGAAAGTAGCAAATACCCGAATCCTATAAACCGGCGCCCCACTGGGGGTCCTGGATTTCCACGCCCTGCAAGGGGGCGTGTTTGAACACCCCCTTCTAACTCGGCTCCTGGGCCACGTAGCGTTACGCGGAAGGCGGCGTTCGAAAGAGGGCCAAAAATATTGACGAAATCACTTCGGTCACTTTTTTGGTCAGGTCAAAGGTCGAATCGCCAGAGGTCATTGAAGGCAAAATTTCGCCGATTTTCAGGTCGAATGTCGACAATTTCCAAGAAGCCAACGCATAACTCGGGAACCAATAGAACTACAGCGCCGCGGAAAAACGCATTCGATATCCCTAACGCCCTTTCTGAATAATTCTCTCAGATTGGACCTTACGTCAATGGTTTTGCCTGCAAGGACAAAAACTGCCAAAAAGAAAAACGATTTTTTCGGGAGTAGTTTTTTCTGCAATAACCTTTGACCCAAGCCTTGCACGAGGCTACTTTTACCGGCATCGTGTTCCTCCCATCAAGACGCATCGAATGAACTATAACTTGACCTTGAAAGGTCAATTTGAAAAGTTGACCTCAGTCGATCCGTATCGTCAAGCTTAGCACATCTAAGGCGTTTTTATCGCCCCAGCATGCCTCTATAAAAAGTTACGTGCGAAAAACTTTTAAATGCCATTCATGACCTGAGATGACCTCAGGGGCATTTTCATGTTCAGTGTGTCTAAGTTACTTGTAATTTAGTGTTTATTGTTTCAGTTTTCTCCCATTGGCGTATAATTGGGGAGGTCGCAAAATTGACCTGACCTTAGGTCAATGATATCAAATTTCTGGGATATACTTACATTTTGTATATGCTATAGCTCTTAGCAATCGCTGAGAGTTTCAAAGCGATCGGTCACTCGGTGTAGCTATAATGGACATTGAAACTTTTTATGAGGTGAGGTCACTTCGAGTGACCTGGTGACCTGGCCTTGAATGACCGTGGTCTGAAATTTTCACATGTGTAGAATTGATGTATGATAAGGTGTGCCAAAAACGGTGGCGTTCCGCGCCACTGTTTTTGAAATATTTGCGAAAAACCACAGGCAGAGTTCAAAACCCCCCCAGCAGTTTTTGAGATATTTGCAAAAAACCACAGGCAGGGGATTTAAACACCCCCCAGCAGTTTTTGAGATAATTGAGAAAAGCCACAGGTGGGGGGGGGGGTTCAGCCCCCCCCCCAGCAGGGCGCGGGCTAACGTGTACATTTCGTTTTTGCTCACCGAGCTTCAACTGAGGTCAGGCTGGTCACGTGACCTTCCCAGACTCCATCATAACTAGGTATGGGAATTTCGGAAACAGCTCATTCAGCGCCGGAAGTGATTAAATTTTATCTCAAACATGAGTAGTCGTGATTTTACGCCCCACTTAAAAATAATATTTTTATTTTAACCTTGTTTAACCTCATATGTGACGTTACTGAGGTCTTCACCCTCGCCAGGCTGCAGGGGTTGCAAACCCCTAAGGTTTTTTTCGCAAATAGCGTGAAAACGGCGGTGCTAGCGCCACCACCACCATAAATTAGCTAGTGGGTCGAGAAAGACACCAGATATTCAGAATAAGCTTCCGAAGCGTGTGATATACAATATGACCCCTTTTGACCACCTATCTGGCCTGACTGGCCTTGGCCTAGCCTTGACCTGAGATTAGCCCGCGCCCCGTTGGCGTCTGTCGAGCAACGCCGCGCTGGGAGGGGGCATTTTGGCCCCCTAAGATCTCGAGAACCACGCAACATAGCGACAAGCAGCAGACGGTGTTGGATAGCCCAACGGAGAACTACCTTGTGACCAGTTTCATCATGACCTCGGTCAAACCAATGACCTCAAAGATCAGGTCAAATGTCGAATTTTTAAACGTTTAC